>NW_027117672.1:600000-783980 GCF_038497685.1 Kockiozyma suomiensis
AATACCATAAACGAATAATAAGCTTGTCTTAATTGTACGCCTCATGGTGACGCTGGCCAAATACATAACTAGATTCCTCAGGCACCGTGTTATCGTGCTGGACGTGCTCAGAAGGAACACTGGTGCTGTACAAGTTACCATCATTAACCGACTGGTTAATAACAGGTTCCTGACTTTCATGATCAACAGTTCCGTCTTCAGGGTATCTGTCTTTACGTCTCCGGAAGAATCCACCTCGCGGTTTCTCGCTTTCGTTCATGGGGATAGGTTCGTCAGACAGGTCTCCGAGATTGCGGTTTTTCTTGCGGCCAGAACAACAGGCGAGAAAGAAACCGATCGAAGAGAGGAGATTGCAAGCAACGGCAGTCCAGGCAAGAGCAAATAGCTTGACACCGAGGTGTGACTCCATACCTGCGTCGTTGAAGGTGTTGCGGGCCTTGACATACAAAGCGGTAGCGAGAGCCGCGGCGACGATCGAGGTGATGAGGCCCATGAAAGTCCAGAAAGAGGAAACGGCAGCACCAAAGCGCGAGCACAGAGCGAGCTGTTATGTGAAAAAGGACGTGTCAGTTCTAAGTCATGCTTGAAAAGTAAAATATTGTGATGGAAGACGTACAAAGGCAGTGATAAAACCAAAGGCAGTGAATCCAGCAGCGACAAAGAAGAAGGCGAACGCAAACCGAGAGAGGTAGTAGTACGTCTTGTGAGAGGATGAGAAGTCCGACGGAATATTAGATGAAGTACCAAAGTTACTCGCAGGGTCAAAGGCATAGGCGGGTTTGTTGCTGCCGCAGTTATAATTCACTCCATCAGAGACGCTGCAGATGTTCCAGAGTGTCCATCTGGTAGTGGCTGGCGCGCCTCTGATAGAGGAGGTGGCGGTCTCCATGTAGAAGAGGCGGTTGAGAGGGTTGTGATCCTTTACGCCTGCGAGCAAGATGAGGATCAGGCAGAGGGTGGCACTAGGACAATGTTAGCCACTGCGAGCAAACGGCAACAAAATGATACGTACCCCGCAGAAAGGATGAGCGGAAGGAAGGTGAAGATGAACTTTGGAGCAGCCATTGTTGCGGAAAGATGAGAAGGAGAGGAAGAGAGGAAGAGAGAAAGAGAAGAGAAAAAACAAGGATCTGAGAAAGTCACAAGGAAAAAGGCTTCGGGGCGGCTCGAGGACTTAAATGAGCACACACCCAAAACACAGTTGCGAGATCTACACTTCTCTTATTATGCCGCCACCGGCGCACCACTGCCACGCTACAGAGCCGCGACTGGGCAGAAAAAAATTAAACAGGATATCTAGAGTGCATATAATTTCTGCTACAATGGTCTAATATCTTGCTTTCCAGCTGGTGGCCGGCATACAGTCGCTACACCGCTTTCTGGTTACTGGTTGCTGTGACAACGGCCGACGCAGGGCCATCTTCTTTGCTGATGCTCTACCGACGCACGGTGACATCACTCCGTCTTCTTTTGCCTGATGCCGTACGCTGTCACTCACGCTAGTCTGCTTCCGGACTGAAACCCTGAACTTTATGTGCTCTTTGTTTTGTAGTAATCGGTGTCGATGCGACTACGCCATCCCTTATCGATGGTATATCGCGGATGGGTTTAGCTCATCCCATCTTTTGTTTACTTTTTTGGCTCGTCGTACCCATCTTTTCTTGCTCTGGCGCAAATTTGTAAATTTCATGTCTTGTCTTTGTTTGGGTTGAGCAAACTTCACCTCGCTCGCGATACAAATACTATACTTTCTTGAGCTCTGTATCAAGAATCTTATTCCGTGCTCTATACATTGGGTACTACCTGTAAAATATGTCGTAGTGACCCGGCCTATACAGCAGGTCGATCTTTATCTGTTCGCCCGTCATCGTCGTCGTCGTCGTCATCGGTACAAACGAGTGCACTACCGCATCCTCTCCCGCACTGCGATCCATATACACTACTCCCAGCTCCGCCTTTCCAACCGCATTAACAAGCGCACTCAGTGCGAGATGATCTGCTTCTACTGCAAATGCCTCGATTTGCCGATTACAATACTCTTCGATCGTAGTACCTTCGCCGTCATCAATGAACGGCATATAATCCTCTGGATGAGTCTTGACGTAGGCGGCCGCGAGCAGCCGGAAATGAACCACAAGGGCCGATGAAACCTCGATATTATTGAACTCTTCAACTAGGGCCTCGGCGCTCATATCAGGTAGTTTAGAAAAGAGCGCCTCGGTCTCTTCGATGAAATCTATATACCCATTTTCGTTGTAGCCTGCCTGATCTAGTAGACTTGTAAGGGACATTACGTGCTTCTTTAGTATCTCGATTTCTTCTGCATGGTATGCTAATGCTAGCTCAAAAAATCGAAATGCGAATGCTGTGATAGCATGTTTAGTTAATAAGAAATCATTCGCCAATCTGTACTCAAACAATGGTAAATACCTATCCAAGCGCAATTGCCGTCTCCACGAATTTGTCGATATTTCGCATTACCACCGCCTAGTACCTATAATAAAATCATTAAATAATCTACTTTATTCAGTCGTCCCAGCTTTTATTCTCACTTTGATTTTCCCTCGAAACGCAGGGTCGTCGTATTCATCTAGTAATACGCTAATCGGCTTCAGCTCTCCCACAAGAGGTGTCTACTCGAGCGTCAGCGATATAATTATATTATATAAGCTCTATGACTTATGTGTATATAAATATACCTTTAAGGCTTCAGTATCTTTGATTTCCTGCGTGAGTCGTAAAATAGTCGCGTCGTCCAGCTCGTCCGGCTCGTAATCAGACGTCGCCGCCGTCGTCTCGCATGTTGCCTTGGTTGCCGCTGAATCGTCCATCCTGCTTGAGATTTCTATTTCGTTAGAATTCTGATTTGCGTTCAATGAACTGTGGAATACCTACTGTTTAGTGGTGTATTGAAAACTCTTGACTGTATAACATATATATATATATATATAGTATGCGGGGCTAATTGGTTTTTTGGAGTGAACTTGTAAACGACGATTGTCCCAATCGTCCAAGTAAGCGAATTTTACTCTACAAAAATTAAATAGCGTAAGTTATGTAACTTGAAATGACTTTTGTATTACTAAAATCGTATAACATTCTAGCCTTCTTGATTTTCACAAATTCCCAGTTTCAATAATTGGATTCTAATAGATATTAAAACTCGGATCTTTGATGGTGTCTTCGCTCTTTGATAAATTAAAAAGATAGAAACCAGAAAAATCATACCATAATACATGGATTCAAAATCGAGCATAATGATACTGTCAGTGTTTGGAAAACAAGTATTTTCGTATCGAGTCTTCTTAAAGTTGGAATATACACCGCGCAATCAATACTGTAGTTACCTCAAAATAGAGCAAGCATACGCAATCGATGTTAGTGACAGTGTATTTCGACGTCAACAGAAACCGGGAGTCATGACGACCAAACATAATATCAAGCAGTTCGAACAAAACATATGAAACCATTTCCGCAACTAAACATCAACGAGATATTTTCTTAAAAAAGATTACCTTGCCGCCGCTAGATCAAATGTCAGTCAAAGAGTCTAGTCAATAACCCACATTTCAAGCAATCTCATACCTCTAGATATCTAGCTTTTGCTGCCCTTATCAGAGCATTGGCAATCAATCCACAGGCAACAACGATAAATAAAATAACCACAATCTCATCTTTTGCCGAATCGCGCTCTAATTATACCATTAATACGCCCGTTCTCACGAGAAATAAGCAAGATAAACATAGTAAACGTACGATAACATGTTGCGCTAACATCAACATCTTCGGCATCTTTGCAGACCGGTAAATTATTTTCCAAACAGAAACTGCGTGTGCAATCAAGACATCCCTGTGTTTCATCAGCCATACGCACGAGTGTCGAATTAGAGAAGCATGTGCATTTGCAGTACGCGGAACCTGCTGATACCGGTGATGTCACACACAGTAGCAAAATTGCTACAGCTGATGTAAAATTGAGAGATGATAGTCTTAGCCCATGCATCGCTATTGATGTCATTGGTTGGTGAGGAAGTAGGGTGAAGACGGTGCCGGCCTCAAGAGTTTATTATTGATGCGGCATCAGATAATGAAGAAAGAGCAGGTTTCACTAATCCCAGCGAACATCCAGATCTGAAAGAGGCTATGAAGCATGATTTTATGTTACACTATATATATGGGGTTAATTAAATGAACAACCTAAATGAGCTTGTGCTCTTTGAGACAATAGTGACGAGCAATGGCATTTCAGCGCTTAGCCGTTCAAATCAAAATTCCTCCCCACGTTCTCTCCCTCACACAACCACGCTGCGAACGAGGTGCAACCACTTCACGAAACGATTTATAATCACTAGCTTGTTAAATTTCTGGTGATCATCAATGTGAAAATGCTTACAGAACGTTTACATAGTACTTTACGTATTAGAAAGCATTTTACCACGCCAAATAGAATCATTTCTGAGGAGAAAGCTGAATTTGAGTCCAGCACTACATCACTCGACGACGAGAAGCTCAAGGAAGACGAAAGCCTAGAAAAAGATGATTCTCAAATAAGATCTACTCACCGCCGTCTAAGTGATAGCTGCCATCGGTTTGTTTCGCTAGTTCGATATTTTTCTCGCACTGCTAAACCCCACTCCGATATTGATACCGAAAGTGAAATCTCGCCATCAACATTCACGTTACCACCCGCTCTACCCTCTGTGGATTTTAGCCTACTGCAATACTCTCATCGTGCTGAGCAACACCAGTATCCTCCGTCGCTATGTCAGGCTCGTCCGCAGCAGGGATCAAGTACACTTTCTCGACGATTGACAAAGCTAGCTAGAGCGCGTACGTACGCATCGATGCCGTCTAGTACTATACCTGCTCGTTTTCGAAATCTACCGCCTGTTCCAGAATCACTGTTTATATTGCTCTGTTCTAGTGCGCACGAATTACGATGCACAGAGTATTTGAAGTTGTATTTACCATTAGTACAACATATCGCAGATACAGAGACATTCCGCGTCGAACGCGCGCGTAGCGCTATATACCCGCGTATGAGTTACGAGGCGTACATGTACAATTTACATAATCGACGCCAGCGTCAAGTCTCATCGTCTCCAATGCTTTTCTCGTATTTTGATGAGGAGTATACTACTCGCGACGAGTATTACAGTAAGAGTTCCTGCGTGCCTCCCCCGACTGGAACGGTGCGGTATTCATCGTACGCGGGATTTGCTATGCCACCTTCTTTATGCTTTGAAGGAGGCAGCAAGTCATTCGGTGAATATATGCGATACTTTTGCAAGAAGCTTGCAGCAAGGGAAAATACCAAGAGTAGTGTCCTCGACGAAGAAATTGATGCCATCATGCGTGAGCGGTGTTCTGGAGCCTTGCTGCGTAGTATGGCACTTGTCGAGATGCGGAATCCGACGTATTATTTGTACGGAGTAGAGTATGGGAGTAGCGGTGGGTGGAGGTCGTCTGCCGCGATTTTGAAATGCGAGAATAAGTGGCGGAATGTGGAGAAAGTTACTGGCGCTGCTATCGGTAGACGGCGCGTCGGCAAGGGCAAGAAGGATTTGGTGAGAGGAAAGATGGTGAGTTTTACGGCTGATAGGAATTATATTTGGCAACGACGCGCAGAGATGATTCTTTGTCCTGCAATGACTATAAAAGAAGAAGACGAAAACTATATTTCAAATGAGCTGTTTGTCGATGGTAGATTAGTTTGGGATTATGCCGATGACCAGAGCGATACGACAACTGTTAGTGAGAAATTTGGTGAGTTTGTGCAGAGTACGTTGGAGCTTGGAGAGGTGGATTTGGATTTGCTTTATTAGACTGTATGCTGGACTGCCGATACCTGAGTGCTGCTATACGTTGAGTTGCTAATACCCTTGACCAAATCTGTGATTTTGAGCTGTGTCTGTATCTTTTGATGCTAGTTGCATAGTATTGTTAGAAATCATGCGATTTTTATAATATATCTTATATCGCAAGAACTAGAATGGAAGAGCAGATTATTTTAAGCGATCTCAACCCTGCTAAGATGACACTCAAACAGCAACCAGCAAAGAAGAGAGCAAATTTACTTTTAACCTCATCAAACTCCAAAACTGCTATATCTATTCGTTGTCTACAAAAGGCAGCCAATCCTTGCAAATTACAAATAAACCAGCAATAATTGGTCAATAAATGCCAAGAATCACTCTATACACAGGAACAATGATTTCTCTTCGCCGCGCCATACGCGGCTGTTCTATGCAGATGCGGTTCGGCGACTTGATTTTGAATGACGAAGCAGTACCACCGACGAGTGGCCACGCGCCGGTGTCTATGCGATGAGATTACTACAGTAACTACTAATATTTATTATTGATGCATGATAATCATGCGAAGAAAAAGAGGAAAAAAAGAAGGCCAAGCCAAGAGAAGGTGTGGGGGATTGCATGGATCAGTGTTTGAAAGTGAATGCTATGGCAGACAAAGACCACACAATATACCTCACTAATATTGCACTTATCTACATACACTCTCAGAGAAAAACTGTAGATACGAGCAAGATGCAGAGAGCATAAGATAAATAATGAATGGAGAGTAGAGTAAGAGAGTAAGAGGGAGCCCATCACCCATTGGACAACATGAGCGCGACGAGACACAAATGATAGAATAGCAAGATAATCTCCGAACTAAACATGATCACATTTACATTCATCTTCTCCGTTCTATCTTTTCTCCGCGGAATTAACAGCAACGACCGCTCTGGTCCAGGCAAAGTCTGGCCCAGCCGCAGCGGCCTCGCCTTCGCGCCCGAGCCCAGAACTCTCTATTTCAGCACCAATATAGCATATTTACTAAAATATTGTTGTGATTTTAGTATAGCGGAACTGGACCTTCTTCGCATCGCCCATCACATTTCTTCATCATTACCTTTCTCTGCAACCTCGGTTTCTCATATTTCACATTTCAACTCTTTCCCCCCTTGTTACAGCCTTCTTTCTCGGTGCTGCTTTTAGGCACTTGTTCGTCATCCTGCCCGTCAGCTCCCCCGATTATACACACGTGAGCCCTTCGCGCCGCATCTCTTCAGCTTCAAACTAGTCACTTTTTCTCCGAAATACATCTTTTAAAGGTTGACACACATAAGAAAATGGCTGTCGACGACGGCGGAATCGACATCGACATGCGAGCAGGTCCACATTTTTTGGACCTTCTTGCCAACGACCTTGTCCTGCGTGAACTGACGCCTTTCCTAGACTTGCGCTCGCTCTGCTCGCTCGGTGCTAGCTGTAAGATGGCGCGTGAAATACTTGCACGTCCAGGCGCGGTGCATTATCTGGATCTCACATCGAGTTCGTTACATGCGATATTAAAATGCCTGTTTATTATGTCGGTAAAGTCGAGTCTGCGAGTGCTCATTCTCGATAATTGTACCGTTGACGACACACTTCTCGCCTCGCTTTTTCTCGATTTTCGACTGCGACATCTTAGTTTGCGCAAGTCGTATGGGTGGACGCTTGCACAGCTATGTGAGATTTTACAGCGATATTACATTAACCCGTTACCAGTTTGTGCGGCGTCGCTTGTTGCGCAAGAAGCTATTCGCGCAAAGGCTGTCGCCGAGCTGTCTACCTCACCCGCTGCATCGTCTGTAGCGTCGTCAGTGCCGCAGGCGGATCTTTCTAATAGTTTTGGCTCGATTGCTTCTTCTTTTACGGTGGACTATGACATGCCAGATATGGAGTATCAGAGTTTTAATAACTCCGAAATCGACTACGCGGCTACCGTCGACGCGCCGCAATGCTGCACACCCATGTGTGCTCGTCGACCTACAATCACGTCTATCGCATTGCTGGGCGGACCAATGTTCCCTACCGACTCAGCCTCAACCACTGCGCCGATATTTCAAGTTATTGCGCGCGAGGCTCGTGTCGAGACTGACCTTGTGCCGTGCGAGGCGCATCATACCGATGCCTTACAGGTTCCTGTGGGATGGTTCCTGGCCGAACAAAATCCGTCAAGGCCATGTTCATCTTGCGGCAATTGCTCGCAAAAATTGTGCTTGAGATGTTCGATGTTGCGTACATGTAGTGGATGTCAGAAGTCATGGTGTACGAATTGCGATCCCAGTGCTTCGAAAGCGAGATTAGATTGCTATGACTGTGGTCCTACATGCGATGGTGTGTTTATTTCTCTTGCTATCCTGTAAAAAATAATTGCGTATGCTAATATGTCTATGATTATGATTTAGAATGTCGTGTCGGGATTGTGAATTTCTGCAAATTTTGCAAGGCAAAGTATTGTCGTACGCACCAAGAAGGCTCGACGGAGCTATATTGCGACTGGTGCAGCTCTCGAGGAGGTCGCAACCGGCACTACTTTTAACAATGCCGCGGAGTATATATATTATAGCTATACAGTTCTAGGAAGACAGTAGACAAGTTGCGCTTGTATCTTAAAGGAGTTTTTTTTTTTTGCAGTTTTTTAAGCTTACCGTAATGGAGTTTTATGATTTGTTAATAACGCTATATGACAGACAGTTCGGATTGTTTTAATTTGTGAAGCGAATTATTTATTCTGGTGATGTAATGAAGGGACAGTGTGTTAATCTCTATTCAATTGTATTATTTATATCTTTTTATAATTAACAGAGATGTGTAAAAGCTGATTTGCAACTTTTTCTGCCGAATAAGTTATCGAGAAGCGGCTGTGAGCTCGACTAGAAATTCAAATACGCGTTCATTGACAACCTATTCTTTATATCTTTCTAACAAGTTGGTCTTCAACTGTTTTTGAATCACAGAAATCGTAGAGCAGCTACTGGCTCCATCTTTCCCCTTTGAGAATCCACTATCCCGAAAGGGGTTATCAGTAAGCCGGTTAGGGTTCTTGGTTGTGCCGCTCGGTGGAGGAGTTTTGAGTCGCGTCTGGAAACAAAAACACAACTGGTGCCAAAACCTCCAGCCGCAGATATATCTGATCTACTCTTATGTGCTTTGCGTAGTCAACAGCTCTACTGTCTTTTTCTGTCTTTATTGGTGGATCAGGAAAAGGGAGTTCTTATTAGAGAAATGCAGACTCCGAATACTGCATCGCCGGTTCGCGCACATAAAGGCACGCGCTCGGTCTCGTCGGCGGCGGCTCTACAATCTTCTCCACGAAAATCAGATACCACAAACAACAGCACAAAGGGCACGAGTGACGAAGATAAAAAGCGCGCGACTGACAGTTCATACTACTACAGCTCCAACACCCTGAATCGGTCGCGACCTAATCTTTCACAGCGAACTACATCAGGTCTATCAGCACATCATCATCACCCGCCAGCTGCACATGAGTCCGAGTCTGACAGCGGATACCGTTCAGAAGATAGACCGGCCTCTGTCAGAAAATTATTTGCACCACCAGCGTCTTCTGGCGCGCCTGCTGGATCTGCAAAGAAGTATTCTGATAATGCTGCGGGGACGAACGCAATGACGGTTGAGACCGAGACAGTGGCTACCGTTGCTTCTGTTGCTGTAGGGACTTCTGCGCAGGGAAGCGTTCGCAGTAGTAAGAGTGCTGTACGTTTTCTATTTTACAACGCTGCTTTTTTTTTTTAAGTCTGTAGTACTAACACTCTGTTAAGAATCCAAAAGGCTCAATCAAAGGCAAGAAGAAAAAACCCCGACCACTAAACATCCAAGGATCATCGCGCGCCGATATTTTCGCTGCCAGGATCGCTTCTGCAGTCGACGACAATGATTCTGATGATTCTGACGAGACATTCGTCTACGAATCTAATCCCCGCGACCCAAATCAACCCGCGCGATTCAAACCCTCCCGATCGCCGTCGCTGGTTTCTGTCTCAGGCGCGGGTGCCTTGCGAAATATGCTCGATTCGCCGCGCTCAGCGGGGATGGTTCCGGGGTCGTCGTCGATTAATGGGGTTGATCCGCGATCGTTAAATAGTATTTACAATTCATCCAAGCCAACCATGAATATGCCTGCCTCGCCTCGCGCGTTTGCAAACCGCGGCGCCGCATCAGCTGTTGGACATGATGGGTACGTCGACGACGAGGAAGCCGACGAAGGAGCTGATGGTGATGACGATTTTGATGATGATGAGAGTACGCCGTTAAATGGGTCCCGACGACGGCGGCGGCGACAGGTGCAACGGCAACGTAGGGAGAGGAGCGAGGCGAGACAAATGAGGAAGAGTATGCTGACTTCGTTTATGATTGTTATGGCTTTACTGATTGGGTTTTCACTTGGTGTTGTATATGTCACTAGTTAGAGATGAGAATATTTTGCGGGAATTTGGTGAGCTGCTATAATGATAGTTTATTGAGCGACATGAGTGGGCGTTTTTTTTTGTTATACTTCTCTGTATGTTTCTTTTTTGTTGGCATGATCACTTTGCATGGTGATTTTGGTACTAAAATGTATCTATGGTTTCATTTACATAACTTTTAATGCTATTATGACTTACATCTTTTTAAAGAGTTTTCGGCATGATTTGTACTTTGAATTATTTACTGTTGCTAGCTGTGTAAGGTCTACGAATCAAGAAGTCTCCCAAGAAAGTTGTAGTTTTTTTACTATTATTAAAATTGGAGCTGGAGAGCGATTATCAATATAAAAGTGAGTTATTGTTAACTACGCGTAATTTTCAAAATTTGTTGAAATCCCAACGACTGCGGCGCAGATAGTTCGAAGCAGGTCAACAAAAATAAACAAAAATACACAATGTAAGATAAAATTTCAGAAAAGTCGAAACGAAATTATGAGTCGAAACCCACGGCTGGTACCATATCGAGATCGAGACGAGCTCGAACAGTTATATCATTGGTTTTATACACGCGAAAACGGCGATAATCGACCTAAGGCTCTGTCTCTGGTGAGTATAATCAATTGAAGCCATTCGTTAGAACAGGATAGCTAAAGTTATACATAATACAGGCAAAAGCATATACAATCCGCGGATACGTGCCGTATGGCATAGAATGCACCGCTCTCCTAACCTCAAGCACAATACTTTCATCGAATAGCGCTATCGACTCCTTTGCCAAACGATTATCGCACGCAACAGCCGTAATTCGGTTTGTGAATGGCTTTCTTGACTCACAGCAGACGGCGCAGTTCGCGATGCCGCTTACGGCATTGGCGATAAAAATCGGTATGCCGACGTCGTTTGTCGAACTGAGGCATGCGTGTACACACGAGGCATTGCCTGGACTGCAGGAATTGTCGAGGGCAGTGGAAGAAGCGCTGGAGTGGGTGAGAGTGCGGTACTGGATTCCAGAGTTGCGCAGGTTGGAAGAGGTCGAGAGTAGTAGTTCAACTAAGATCTGTGAATGGCTACTGAAATATGCGGAGATGTGCAAGCTAGATGAGAACGATGAAGAGGATGTGGACGTCGAGTTTGAAATGAGCAAAAGCTCATTCGGTATGCCGCATTATCGAGCAAATAATACTTCGACGAAGGCAACCGCTTACTGGCAGGCGATCAACACGCTTATTAGATTAGAGCTACTCGACCCACAGCTATTTGCAAAGGAGTTTACTGACTTTGCGTTTTCATATGTGAAGTCATCTGTAGGTGACCGCACACCTTCCTCTCTCGACAGCATCAACCATTTCTCACCGCTTCTACAACGACTTTCGAGAAAAGTAGTGACCGCCTTCACTTTTCATTGCCTGGAAACTTTAGTCTCTTCTTACAAAGCTCTAGATCAACCAGATAAGGTGTTTTATCCTACTCTAGTCTCCACATCTGGCGGCCAAGAAGACTCTTCAATAATCCTTTTACAAGAAACAACATTCGCTCATACCCCAACGACCACACCACTCATCACACACGCCAAAAACTGGCTCAGACACATTCTCTCCGCCTACAACCACAAATCAACTTCCTCGCCACGATTCGACCTTGTATTCAAAGATCTAACAAATCGCTGCGCAGAGCTCAGTTCGCCAACACCAGTGTTGTTAGACGTATTAATGCTTGCATGTGCAAATTTACGACTCACCAGCGAAGATGTAAAATTCTTGACTGTTTATCGAGAACAAGTTGGTATGCTTTACGGAGAAATAAAGGATGATCCGAAAATTATTGAGACAAGAGTAGAAGAGATCACGCAAAGCGAGGTTACTGAAGTGGAACAGCAAGTCGAGGAAGTTGGCGTAAGTGAGCCGTGGAGTCTTTATCGAGGTGCATGGAAGCCCAAACCGCTAGGTGTATTATAGTATAAGTGATGGAGGGTGTACGATAGATTGACGTTTGTAGATAGTCATGGCGATTACTGCATTATTGTAAAAATTACAAGGAAAACGTTTATAATCACTGTTCGATTGTATAAAAAATTCAAGTATTGGCCACAACTATTAAACGAAGAGCTAGAAAATGTATATATACAAAACTATCGACCCAGAAATAAATGAGTCAAGACGATGACAGGAAAACAAAACATACACAAAATACTACTCACAGCCCAATCTAACCCATCTAATGATTTTCACCATAAAAAGAAGAAAATTTCCGATGTTGAACGGAAGACTATTTTTTTACTCAAAACAGATAATTTAAAGATAGCCCATCTTCTCAAAGGTCTATTTTGAAATTTGCTTAACCTTGCAAGTCCATCCAGCAGTGCCTTGATCGAGCAAAGGCAGCGAAGCACCTAAGCACCAACCAAGTTCATTTCCCTTCAATTTCTTTGCGATCTTAACTTCTCGCTCAAGAGGGATATCATAACCGGCATGTAACATTGCTACCATGAAGTTAAGGTCGAGACACCATTCTGGTCTGTCACCCAATTCCCCAAGAGCACCGGGGATAGCACTAAATGCATCCCAGCTGGCTTGGCCTTTGCAGACTCTACCTGTCAGATCGCGAAGCTCTTCAAGAGAGAAGCTGTGAGGCATGCCGAGCGGGTATGTCCGGTCGTAAAAGTACGAAAAGATATAAATGTCTTCCTTTGAGAACGTGCGCGAGAGAGAAGGTTGGTGGACACCGTTGAACGAGCAAGGGGGAACACTGCAATCTGCGTCCTTCTGCAAGATCTGCTCGGTAAGGAACCGGCACTGCGATGACGACGGTTCAGATGGACCAGTCATGTTAACCTTTACGAGCGTTCCTTCGGTAAGTTCTACCTCTACCTCTCGCATCATATTGGGAGGAAGACACGGGTTGACAGCGGCTTTTGGCACTACTTCATTGTTGGCCTTGATTGCGTTCTTGAGCACGGCTGTGTGTACTTTTTTGCGCGCCTCCATGAGACCATAACCGAGATGCGAGTGCTGGTAAAGCGTGAAATGGCGCCCGCCAAAGTTGAGGTCGTACTTATGGTCTCCAACCGTCATTTGTTCAGGGACACCGGCAGAAGATACCGGGAACGAGGGCTCAAAGACAATCTGCGTCGAGCCGCCACCGAGGTCAAATACGGCCGCTGTGGGAAGGTCTTCCTTAGTGCCGATGTTGCCAAGCAAATAGTTTGTCGTAATCCACGCATAAACACCTTCGTCCTTGCCGTCCATGATTGAAACACCGTCGCCTTCAACAACCGGGAAAGGGTATTTTGTCTCGAGATGCTTGCGAACGGCGCCCAAGATTGTCTCGCTGCGCTCTGGGCCGAGCAATCGCAAACCAGCCGTAGCCTTCACGGCGACAGGTGTACAGGACTTAATATTCTCGGGCACTTCCTTCATCGCAACCGCCATTAGCGGGTCAAGCGACTCGGCGGCACCGGTGGGATTGTCAGGGTACGACGACAGCCCGGGCTGTGTCATTTCAAAAACCTCGCGCACGAGCTCGGGCATCTCTTGACAATTGTGGAACTCGTAAACGTGAATGCGAGAACCGGTTGAGCCAGCATCAATCATAAGCGCGTACTGAGTTACAGGCTTCTTGCCGTCGTGCGAGCGCGTGCATGTGCCTGCTGCGCCGGCGTCAAGTGGCGTGGCAACTGACTGACCCTTGAAAGCGGACAGTGGATGCTCTAAAATACTCAATTAGCTCCAGGAAACCAGAAACAAAACAATAGTCAATAAAAAATAACTGCGTACTCTCTACAAAGTTTGAAACGTTTGAGGGCGGCGACATATAAAGCAAGAGACCAGCGACAACGAGTAAACAGAAGATGACAGTCTTGCCGAGTCGCGAGCGCAAAGCCTGGCCAAATGAAACGGAGCCTTTATATCGCTCGGGTCCCTTCTCGAGTAAGCCAGAGCTAAAGCCATTAGGCGATCCCATGCCGGAGGAAGAGGACGACGACTCGTCTGCTCCAGCGCGGAAGGAGAGGAAAGAGAAGATAGTTGGCCGGCGGCGGAAGCCATTGTGGTCTGTGTCTTGCTGCGACGGCGGAAAAGACATTGCCGTGGACCTTGCGAGAACCAGTTTGGAGAGAGGTTTGCGAGTACGCACCCAAAGAAGGAGAAGAAAATGAGAGCAGAAAAAGGGGGGGAGACTCGAGGCAGTTAGCAACAAGGGATGCAACTTTCAAGAGAGCGTGCGGCCACAACGCAGCGCAGCACTGCGAACGGCGCGGCGCTTCGGAGGCAGAACTTACGATGCAGCCACAGGCCAGAAATGACCCTGATTAATAAAAAAGCCGTATTATAATCAAAAAGTGATATTACAATTGATGAAAAAAAAGTATTGATTATTGCATTTTCTTTTGACTACAGAATTATTCGAATTTTCAGCTAATGTGAGCTGCTCACATACATTATTATAATAAATCACATATACGTGAGCTACGCGTGACCAGGGTCAGGGCACCGCGTTAATCTAACGCAGTAGACGCGTCTCGCTCGTTCCTGCAGGCTTCTGCTTCTGCTTTGTGTACATCTTTGCCACCATAAACCACACACGTCTTGCATCGTCTCAACGCTGTCTTTTATATTCTCTCTTTTTTTAATTACATTATAAATAGATTGAGACTCGACTCGATGGATGCTCCGGTTCCTCTATCCGGCGGCAAGCTCCGCGAAATCATGCGAACTCGCGCGACGGACATCGCGCCTGTAACAGTACAGATCTTGCAGCTCAAGACTATCGGCGGCGAGAACGGCACACCTAAGCGACTGCGGTTTGTGATTTCCGATGGAGAGAACTATATGCAGGTGATGCTTCAGGTCGGATTGACAGATAAAGTGCAACAGCTTGGCATTGAAAGAGGGCATATTATTGCAATCAAGGATTACATCGTCAGCACCGTCTCGGCCAAGCAACGATCGTACGTTCGTATATATTTATTGAAAGATAGAGTCTGATACTAATCTTAACTCATAGACTGCTGATCATCAGCGACTTTGATTTTCTTTCTCAGTACGGCATCCGCGACAAGTTAGGCATGCCTTCGCAAGTGCCGCTCGAGCTCATGGAAGGTAATCCACCTGCTGATGCTACTGGAAACACCACATTTTACGGCGAATCTAGAGCACCTGCTGCTGCTGTTCCTGTAGCTACTGCTACTGCCATATCAACGGCCCCTGCCTCCATTACAAAGTACGTAGATATTTTGAATTGGGCGTCTGATTCCAAAAGACTAACAACTTCACTCACTAGACCGCCACCGCAGGCAAATTCATCACGTGCAGTAAACACGATCGATGAACTTTCGCCATATCAAAATAAATGGACAATCAAAGCTCGTGTTACGTCAAAGTCTGCGACCCGAGAATATCATAATGCGCGCGGCAGCGGCAAGCTTTTCAACGTGAACTTCCTTGATGAGACAAGTGAGATTCGCGCGACCGGTTTTAACAAGGCTGTTGATAACTTTTATGATTTACTTGTTGAAGGACAAGTTTATTATATTTCCGGTTGCCGCGTCACGATTGCAAAGAAGCAATTCTCGAACCTGACGAATGAGTATGAACTCATGTTTGAGGACTCGTCGATCGTCGAGCTATGCGAGGACGCAGGGAGCGCGGCAGCTATTCCACAAGTGCGATTCAATTTTGTCGAGTCGCTCGGTAAAGTGTCATCGGTTGATAAGGACGCTGTGATTGATGTCGTGGCTGTTGTCAAGGAAATCCGTGAACCTCAGCAAATCGTGGCCAAATCTACTGGTCGCCCATTTGATAAACGCGATGTCGTTGTCGTAGATGAGAGTAATTTCTCAATTGTATTGACGGCATGGGGTGCCAACGCCGTTGACTTCCCTGCGCGAGTAGGCGACGTGATTGCCGCCAAGGGTGCTAAAGTTGGAGATTTTAACGGTCGTTCGCTGTCGCTTCTTCAGAGCTCGACGATGACCGTCAATCCGGACATTGCTGAGGCTCATAGATTACAAGGATGGTTCCGATCAAGTGGGCAATCTGCTGAGTTTACAACGATGCAGAACGTCGCCGGCACAATGACTGGCCGCCCTGAGAATCTCAAAACAATGGCGCAAGTCAAGGATGAGCAGCTTGGACTTAATGATGCACCAGATTACTTTTCCGTCAAGGGAACAATCTCCCATTTTGCAACCGACACGTTCGCTTACCCCGCTTGTCCGAAAGAAGGCTGTAACAAGAAAGTTGTCGACGAAGGCGGTACCTGGCGCTGCGAGAAATGTAACGCAAATTATCCCGAACCAGAGTACAGATACGTGCTTCGCTTCAATGTCTCTGACCACTCAGGCCAACTCTGGCTCTCGTGCTTCGATGATGTCGGACGTGTTGTCTTGGGTGCTCCTGCTAGTTCGTTACACGCCCTCCGCGACTCTGATAATAACGAATTTGCACGCGTAGTCGAGAAACGATGCGCGATGATGTACACCTTCAGAGTACGTAGCAAGGCTGATGTGTATAACGGTACAACTAGAGCGCGACATTCGGCTGTCTCGGCGACACCAATGGATTTCGATAAGGAGAGCAAGAGTTTGATTGAGGCTATTAGTGCTATTAAGGTGTAGCGTTGCAATTGGAAAAAAATAGTGTTTGTATTTCTATGTTTTTCTTTTTTATCTTTGCCAGATTTTACTTGTTTTTAATTAAGAAATCTAATGTTTTTTTTTTGCTTACAGTTCTGAGCACAAAATTTATGAAAGAAACAGAAACTCGTATTAACTAAAATAAAATGCAGATCAGATCCATACTCTGAATAAACAAACATAAAACACAAGCCCAAATCTATAAAACTATCTTAGCAAGTAACAGGGATCACAGATCTGGTCTAGTGATATCGGGTCCGCTATAAGGCTTCTCAGACAAGAGCGTCTTGCGGCCCGAGAAGGGCTCACAGGTGTCACGGCCAGATTCGGGGCCAGGCTTAGGCACGACACCGCTCTGAAGAGACTTTAAGATTTGAACGACACCGTCGGCGGTAAGGTCTTCGTAAAAGTCGTCGTTGATGGCAATCATGGGAGCGTTGACGCATGCGCCCAGACATTCGACTTCGGAAATTGTGAATAGTTTGTCATTTGTGGTTTCGCCCGGTTGAATTCCGAGGTGCTTGGTGATGGCATGCATGATTGAGTCCGAGTTGCAGAGCTGGCACGGGGTAGTTGTGCATACTTGGAGATGATACTTGCCCATCGGAGTACGGTTATACATTGTGTAGAAAGTAGCGACTTCGTAAACGCGCATCGGTGGCATGTTGAGCAGATTTGCGACGTAGTTCATGACCGAGATCGAGGTGAATCCTAATTGACGCTGGCCAAGGTCGAGAAGAGGCATCACGGCGCCTTTCTTGTACTGCGCTGGATATTTTGCTATTATCGACTTTGCGATTTCCTGGTTCTCGGGTGTGAATTCAAAGTGGATAGATGGGTTATTCTCAGGGGTGTTACGGTGCTATTATCACATTAAACGTCAGCTCGGGTTGTCTCTCCATTTTATAGGTTTTCTAGTTATAAGACATACGACTGCTAAAGCATGCGACGCTCGCCGGGAGATAATCTGCTGCTGGCGACTCCGGACCAGAGCCGCGACGTCTTGCCGAACGCCGCTTATGATCCGACGAGTAAAAAGAGATGACATTGCTGTGTAAATAAAACCTCGTAAAAAGAAGAGAGATCTAGATTATAAAAGCATTAAAATCTGATGAAGAAGACCGGCATCACTCCCCGCAAAAAAATACATGAAAATGAAGAGTAACTCACTTAACTAGATATCCACTGCCCGCTAATCAGATAGTATACTATTGATTTGAGCGATTCCGATAAGAAGTAGAAGGCGCGAGAGCGAGCGTGTATAACAAGTCTAGATAAAGTAGACGCGCGAGCTGGGGATAGACTTCCCTGCAATTCGCGGGCCGTGGTTGGGCCCGGCGAGCATCATCATCTTTGCGCTTATTGGTTGACGCCATCTTATTATCTGTACGATTTGTGGCTTTAAATGCGCAAATGTTTCGGTGCTATGTTAGTAATATATTACATCATTATGTGAGTAAGTTAGTTGACTATTTACGCACCGGCATTCTAATTTCTTTCTAATTCTATTCGCCGCCATTTAACAGGCTATTTGATTTGGAGACGTGAAGGATTTTGACCCGTCTTGAACATGATAACGAGTTCCAGATCTGATACGATGACGTATACTACCTTGCTGGTAGGTTCATTTCTGTATATAAAATTAAGTTCTGATATCTCATTTTCTCTCACGACTTCATTCGGCTATTGCGATTGCGCAAGCGCATATGTTTGGAATTGGATAGCAACGATACTATACTTCTTTTGCATTCCAAAGTTTCTTTTGATAGTTACAGATTTTTGACTACAGCCCCAATCTGGTGACTACTGGAAGCACACATTTATATCGTCCAAGGAATAGTGAGATAATGGTCAATTCAACATACCGTCAAGTCACACTAGCAATTAAAAAAAAAGATTGAAAGTAACAAAAGCAGAAAAGCGGCGCAAGATTTTCAACAAAAATTTGAAGTTGTTCAACAAAAAGATGCAATGGGTCCAGCCATCACAGATCATTGATAACCTACTTACTGGTGTCAAGAACGTATCGACCAGCGATCTCACCCTTCTCCATCAGCTCGAACACGCTAGCGAGCTCAGACAAGCCGACGATTTTGATGGGAGACTCGATTAGCCCACGGGAGAAGAAATCGAGAGCCTCAGTGGTATCGGCACGGTTACCGACGTAGGATCCCTTGATGGTGATGGACTTGAGGACCGTGGTCATGATTTCGGAGCGAATGTAGCCATTTTTCGGCAGACCGACAGCGACGACGGTTCCGCGAGGACGCACATAGCGACAGGACATTTCGAAGGGCTTCTCGGCGGCAGCGACATTAATGACAGCATGAGGACCTCCGTCGGTGACCTTGATGACCTCGGCGACGAGGTCGGGGGTTTTTGCAAAATCAATGAAGACCTCGGTACCGAGGTCCTGAGCGAGCTTGGCCTTAGCAGCGCCGGTATCGATCCCAAGGACGCGGAGGCCCATCAAACGGCCGTACTGAATGCAGAGACTGCCAAGACCACCACCGGCACCGGCGACGGCGAGCCACTGGCCAGGTTTGACACCAGACTCCTTGATGGCCTTGTAGACGGTGATGCCGGCACAGAGGATTGGAGCGACGTTGGCAAGGTCAGTACCAGCGGGAATGGGTGCGGCATGTATGGCCTTTGCGATGGCGTACTGCTGGAAGGAGCCATCGACGGTGTATCCAGAGAGAAGGGCAGAGGCACAGTTGGGTTCGAAGCCGTTGTTGCAGTATTCACAGGACAAACAGGAACCGTTGAGCCACTTGATTCCAGCGTAGTCGCCCAGATCAAAGTTGGTTACTTGATTGCCCTTTGCGACTACGACACCGGCACCTTCGTGGCCGCCGACGAGAGGCAGTTTTGTGTCGAGAGGCCAGTCTCCTTTCCAGGCGTGGAGATCAGTGTGGCAGACGCCGGAGAACTTGACATTGATGAGGATCTCATCGGGGCCGGGGGTAGGGACGGGAATATCCTTGTAGACAAGGGGCCCGCCGTGTTTTTCAAAAACCTAGGGGAGAAAAGAGTGTTAAAAGATTTCTCAATTGGGATGGCAACGAAGATCATCGGACGTAGATCGGACGTAGACATACGACAGCTTTCTGGGTTTTGGGGATTGCAACCATTGTTAGAATGAGGTGATTATTGACAAGACAAGTTGTTCGATGAGCTGCAAGAGTGGATGAGGGCAGGAAAAGAAGAAAAGGAGAAACAGGCAGAACTATATAGTAAATACCTTGCCGACTGACGGGTATCCTGTTAATGGTCGCAATCCGTTTATGCGGTGCGGCGGTCCTCCCTACGTCACTATACTACTACTATATCACTATACCACTCACTACACCATTATACCACTTTTAAATGACGAAGGAGTAGCATTAACTTCTCTGACCTGATCTGCATTAGTAAATCCTATATCACTCCACTCAATTGAGCTTTCCCTGTGTTTTGCATGTCGCTGGCTACCTTTATCCAACCCTATTGGCTGCTCTCTGGCGGTGGTGTGAGGTCTCCACGTTCGGCCATCAGCAGTTCGGATTCGGTCCAGTCCAGTCCAGTCCGGGTTAATATCAGGTTTAGGGCTTTCCTGCGGCTCTGCGGCGAGCGGGGCAAGCGCGGGGTAGTGTGCTCCCTTCGCCCGACTTTGTCCATTTCGGATTTTAATTCAGGAATTCAGGCTGAGGATTCCGCGTCAAAGAGCCTGAGAATTGCAGCAGCTGCGAGAAAAGGTCACGAGAGCCGGGCGGGCTCAGTGATTATCTCCGAGACTATGTGGATTGATTCCCGAAAGCCGACCTTCTCAGATTTGTTGGCATCTCGGTTGTTGATTGCTGGTCTATCAGCTCTTTGTTTCTTCTCCATCCTCTTCCTCGGCCCTTTCTCGGCATGGACTCTTCTTGTCTTTGCTTCGCTGATTTCTCGTTGTAGGACTTTATCTGCAACTACTTCTGTCTTACCCACGCTAGTCTACGTCCTAGTCTATGTACTGGGCGTGCACTAATCTTTGTGCTCTGTACTATATCGTACTTTATTCATCAATCTATACTAAACGAGATCTACAATTCATCATGTCCACGCCCCTTTCCGGGACTCACAACCACATACTCAACGTACAGATCGCCATACTTGCCGGCCGCTTGATACCGTGGCATCCCGCGTCCTTTGACAACCTGTCGCTCACCACTCTGCACGGTCTCGCCCGCCTTACGTGAGACCGTCACATTCTTGCCGTCTAAAAACTCAATCTCGCGAAGCCAACCACCTTTAAGAGCTTCGCGTGCGCTGAGCACCTCGACGCGAAACAAATCCGCACCGCGTCTTCTAAACCCAAGGTTGGCTTCTCGCGACTCCTCAATCTCAACATATAAATCACCCGCCTCCCAATCCGGGTCCTCATCGGCCTCATTCTCGAAAACCGCTCGCGCCCCCTTCGGCGTGCCGCGCTGCACTTCGAGCGTGTGCGTCCGCGTCTCCTTCACCACCCGCGCGCCCTGACACACTGGACACATATGGCTAATGACGCTGCCGGCGCCTTTGCAACTTTCGCACGGCACTTGAACCGTCTGGAACATTCCCGGTGCAAGCTGTCGACGCACAACTCGCATCCCGCGTCCACCGCAGGCAGAGCACTGGTGCCGTTCGCCATCTTCAGATCCTGTGCCACCGCAGCCTTCACAGATCGTCTGCACCGGCACACTAAACTCGAGCTCCTTGCCTATGTAAATGTCCTTGAGCGTAACCTGCACCCTGGCCTCCATATTCGGGCCCCGTCGTGCTCCGCGGAAGTGCCCTTGTCCCCCGAAAAACCGAGAAAACAAATCAAACGGATCGCCTCCTTGCCCACCTCCGCCAGCACCACCGCCCTGACTGTGTCGCTTAAGCCCTTCTTCGCCGTATCGGTCAAAGATCTCCCTTTTTTCTTTGTCTTGTAGAATCTCGTATGCTTCGGCTAATTCCACGAATTTGGTCTCTGCTTCCTTGTCTCCTCTTATATACTCGACTAGTTAGTTATGTGTCATATCAAATAGGCAAATAGCGCACACGTACGGGTTTTTATCAGGATGATATTTCTTACTCAGTTGGCGGTACGCAGACTTGATCTGCTTCTCTGTTGCATCTCGTTTAACCCCAAGAATCTAGCACATCATATTAATTAACTGTTCTGAACTCTCAGTCACGAAAGAAATTAAAACTGTGTATTTACTTTATAGTAATCTTGCCCTGCACAAACTAACGTTGCGAGAATAACAACACAAATCGCTAAACACCGTAGTAGAAGCATTGTGTCGTTTTCGGGGGGCGTCTTTGGAATGAAATAGATATATATATATGAGAAATGTAAATTGAGATCAGGAACTTTTCGTATTATGCGTCGGCAATCGCACCGTCAACACTCGCTATAATTCTGAAAGATCAAATTAGTTTATATTCTTTAGTTCATACTGAATATCTGCTTGAAGAGATCAAATATCTTTTGCGATTGTCGTCGAAATCACCATTACAAAGCCCACACTCCATACACCCTTCCCAATCAATTCAATTAAGCAAAGTAAACAAAAGAAACAAACCTCAAAATAGTTGCTTTGAAAAAAAACTATCAATACCAACAGCTCACAAGCTCAATACTTTGAATACTCTAGATAATGGTTGTCGCTCAATCTAAGGAAACAGGTAGATATTTCTTCTTTGCGAGAGAGAATCTAATTATCGGCGTACCCTTCAAAACACGTAATTTAAGTTTTCTTGCGACGTGGCTTTTTGACCACCGCGTCTTGTTGCTACATTTAAGCTGGTTTAAGATATTTACCATTAAATGATATTCAAGTACTTTACTAGCTCTACAACTATGATTACACGCACAATCTAACGATTAGCAAATCCTCGACCTCGTTTTACAATGGCATCGCTGTATAATCTACAGTCATCAGTTAGTCTCATTAATAATATGTGTTTTCAATAGAAGCATACCCAAAACTATTGCCGGAACCAACTTGAGCAGTAGGCGTCAGCTTTAAGGGCTCTTTGACGCGAGCCTCTTCGCTCGTAACTAGCTGCGCATGTATAATTCGACCTAGACCAGTCAATTGATTAGAATCGCTCTATGCTTTGAGACAAAAGAGTACCCACCATCAGCCAATGCATTATCGATTTGCGAAATGCAAGCCTCTGCGTTTGCACGATTTGCAAAGACAGTTTCAGTAGTTACACTCCCATCCCTTTCGACGAACATCTTGAACAAATCAACCTGCATCCCAAGGGACTCTAAAAATGCCGCCATATCATTCTCAGAAGTTCCCGGTGCAAGATTCGAGATCTTCACTATGCTCTTGCCACTTGATCCCTTGATTTCAAATTTCCGATCCTGTGGCGACGGTTCTGCAGTGTTGATGCTGTTGGCAGTACGGCTGACTGCTTGGATATTTTGTTGTAGCGGATTCTTTCGCTGGTTAGCGGGCTGCTGTTTCGCAGACTGCTGTTTCGCCGGCTGCTGCTTCTTTGACCTGTCGCCTTGTAATGCAGCAAAAAGTGGATTATTAGCCAACTTTGCTATATTGCCTTTTCTCCATCCAGCAGGAGTAGCAGCAGTAGTACTCGCAGACACAGGAGTCAGAGTAGTTGCCTGTTTGATACTCAATGATGAGCCTTTTCCTATTCGCGCGGCAAACGAGTTTGCTGTTAATGATGCTGGCTTTAGTTGCGTCTGCTGTGCTTGCTGTTGTGGTTTTCTGTTATCCTTAGATCCCCCTCGACCAATATCTAGATTCTGCATTCGAAACATGTCGTGCTTCCAGTCCCCGTTGGGTGGGTGAATTGATGGATACCCCTGTTTTCAAGCAATTAGTATATACTGCCAGAAAACCAAGATGTCAAACATACTCCTCTCCCAGATCCTCGACCTCCTCGACCTCTTGCACCTCCTCTTATCCTTTCTCTTAAACCGCCACGCGAAGCGACCGTGTTCCGAGGTTGAGTTGGGATATCTATATGACATATCAGAGCAGGCTCTCATTTTGATCGCGAGGATCGCAGCAAAGAATACAGAATGTAGCATTTCATCCGATATCAGTTACAGCCACATTCTAGTCCTCTGCTTTTGAACGTATATCAAAGTTGAATAGAACATACTGGCGCCATCAATGTCCATTGAGCTCATCGCTTCCTGTAATGCTGCCAAGCTTAGAAGAATACGCAAATGACTCTCGGCGAGCAGAGTCTGTGAGATCTTTCGTGCAATTTATTGAAAAATATCGACAAGCCCTGTTTAAGACAAATTGAAAGCGATGACTATAATCAGGTCTATACTCGATGCTCGATGCTATGTTGCAACTCTTTTCGCTCACAGTTCCATGCCCGTCCTGTCGTCTCCATTCAGCCAGCCATCGTTTTTTCTCATCGGGATACATCACATGACTAAATCACGTGGACTGAGTGTTGCTTTAAAATACTTACGTCACCATGTCACGTGTTATTTCGGGAGTTTACAAAGCCTGACAGATCAATGACTAGCAGTCTTATAGTAAGCAGGAACTCCCTGCGTAATTATTGATAATTTCCAGTTGGTTCTTTGTTCTTTGATTTACTTTTAGCGGTCAAGTTACTATAAAGCTGTATCTCATCGCCCGTTGTATGAAATCAGTTCTCGTCTTTTTTTTAGTGCCGCTGTTTGCTGCTTTTGTGCTTCTGAACTACCCCGATATCTTGCACTTTATTAAGACGGCCTTTTCTTCTACACACATTACCTCCAATATTTCTGCCTCTACCACAACACCTCCACTACAGATGTCCTTTTCACAAATTGTTAAACCGCGTTCTCTCGCAAAGGTCTTTCTCGCTATCGAGCAGGCTGAAGGCCAAGGCGCTAAAGTCCGTCGCTCCGTCGGTACTGCTAAACTACGCAACTTCTCTCCTTTCCTTCTACTCGACCATTTCTCCGTCGGTCCCAAAGCCGGGTTCCCCGACCATCCTCACCGCGGTCAGGAAACCATCACCTACCTTCTTCACGGACAAGTTGACCATGAGGATTTTACCGGCAGCGCGGGTACCATCGACGAAGGTGATTTGCAGTTCATGACTGCGGGCAAAGGCATTATGCATGCCGAGATGCCGCGTCCGCAAAAGGACGGGTCGAATGTCGTAGGTCTACAGCTCTGGGTTGATCTTCCTGAGCGTCTCAAGAGTGTCGAGCCTCGATATCGCGACTTGCGCAAGGACGAAATCCCTATCGCAAAGCCGAACGATAAAGTAGACATCAAGGTTATCTCCGGTGAGTCGTATGGTGTTAAGAGCGTGCAGGATCTTGCGTATACGCCTGTTTGGATGCTCGACATGACTATTCGTCCTGGCGGATACGTTAGCCAGCATTTACCGACCGACTTCAACGCTTTCGCATACGTGCTCGAAGGCGACATCATGATTGGAACCGATAAAGTGGCGCAATACCACAATGCTGTCTTTGATCGCAACGGCGACGGTGTCGAGATTTCCGTACCGGAAGAATTCGAAAAGCCGGCTCGGGTAGTCGTTATCGGAGGACAAGTTCTCGAGCAGCAGGTCGTGCAATATGGCCCGTTCGTCGCGGTTTCAAAGGATAAGATTTATGAGGCGGTTATGGATTTCCAGTCTGCTTCGAACGGATTTGAACGGGCACGTGGATGGGAGAGCAAGATTGCAAAGATGATTAGATCTTGATTGCCCTCTACTTCTCTTGCTATTAAATTGTGTTTTTAATTATTATTTTTTGATATGTGAAGTTGTTGGTCGCATGAAAGCTTTTTCCTAGTTTAATGTTTTTTTTGTTCTTTTGATGTACATTTTCATTTGTATGATCTGGTGTTTATATTTTTCTGCAATAGATTTCAATTTAACTGTATTTCATTGAGCTTCTAGGTAAAAGCAGTTTATTTTAATTATTAATTATAAACGTTGTTATCAATATAAAAGTGCATCTAGTACAATAGATACCACAGAATATTTCTTGCATCACATGATCTTCGCTCCCAATTTCATCACGAAATTCGCGGCATCCGATATATGAGTAGAATTTGAAGCTCTCAAGGGCAAATGAACTGAAAACGATGCCTCCTCCTTCTAGTTTTGACGCCATTGATCCAGAAGAGTACTTTTTCATTTCAATTTATTCGTCAAGTAAACATTTTTGGTGTATTGACATGTTTATATAGTCAAGTCCAGCAATTGACAGGTTTTAAAAAGCTCTGGTACAAATGCAAAGAACAGCCGTTAGTTCCCATTGGTAAGCCTTCTCTCACTCTCATATTTTTTTATGCACTTTATAGTTAAACAGGCTACAAGGCGTTATTGCGACGATCTGGGCACTGAGTAAATCCGCTATATCAATTCGCCAGGGAAATTCGCGAAAGGCGAACAAATACCTGACAACGCGCGTGGCGTTGCAAGGGTTTACTATCGCTGCTATGGTTGGCGGTACAGCGTTATTAAACAATCGAGATGGAAAAACAAAAGCTGAGCGAGAAGTCGAGAAAGCTGCGCGAAGAAAGGTTCGTCTGTATTTACATCCTTAGGCTGTTTTTTTTTGATATAGTAGAGTCGACTTTACTGACGGGTTTACTTTAGCAACTTTGGTTAGAAGAGCTTGAGCGACAGGCTGGTGTGAAATAAATTCAAAACTAAGGAGCACAGGCAGGATAACCAGGACGCATAGGCGAATCATGTCCTTACGAGAATATACAGTATTTTGTTGATAAATATAAGCCAATGTAAATAAATAAACTCCAACATTCAGGAAAGTTGCTCAAACGAAAAACTCCAAAAGACCTGCTTCAGTTAAAAAAGGTATTCGACTTATTCATTCACCTTTTCTCATTCTTTGCATAAGATTCTTGTACAGCCTCGCGAATCGCACCACGGGAAAGACACCAATCTACATGCTTATTTAGCGCAAGCGCTTCACCTGAGACCATATTACTACAAATAGGACACGATACTTGATCTATAGTTTGCTCAGTCGATTCTGTCGTTGAACTGTTGTCACTCGTAAGCTGCTTGGAGCCGACTGAGGGAATTTCGGGTGGAACGGAAGAGGGACTTCGGCTTCGTTTTCTGTGGTCGGCGAGCACTTCAAGATTGTTCTTGTTAGCTGCCGAATGAGCCTTTGACCAACTTCGGTAGCCAATATTCTCAGTATCGTCCTCATCACCTTGTGAATGAATCATGAATCCTAAATCATCTTCAAATTCACCTCCTTCAAGTCCAGATGAGAACTCTGATTTCACCTGTATACTGTCTTGAGCAACAGATCCTATTAGTGTAGAATCTTTCGCTTGCTGCAGTACCCTGTTGCTCCCTTTCAAAAAGGTCTTCAAAGGACCTTCGTAGCTTAAATCAACTAAGTCTGTTAAT
This sequence comes from Kockiozyma suomiensis, assembly GCF_038497685.1. Taxonomy (NCBI): domain Eukaryota; kingdom Fungi; phylum Ascomycota; class Lipomycetes; order Lipomycetales; family Lipomycetaceae; genus Kockiozyma; species Kockiozyma suomiensis. The sequence continues at coordinate 627,276 of NW_027117672.1, forward strand.
CGTAACCCGATCAATCGCAAAGTAAGTGGCATCTCTTTCTCGAGCATCTGCAGCCCAAACTTGTACAATTCGTCTGCGGAATTAATAGCTTTACTCAGAGGCCTTTGTCGTGACAATGACTCATAAGTATGCTTCTTTATCTTGAGACTTATTTTACGACCAGAGAGATTCAATTTCTTGCAATCACTCTCAAGATCTTGAGCTACTTTCCATAGTTTCTGTTTGATATCTGACAGACTCGAAAGGTCACGGAAAGTAGTTTCGCAGCTAATCGACTTGCGCTCGTATTGCTCGATTGGACGTACGACTGTCGAGCCTAGACCGAGATAGCAATTAAGCAGGAAGTTCACGTTGATATCGCTGAAGAGCTAAATATATTGTTAGTAATTCCGCCGTTGCGATGGTATGGACAACGTACTTCGTGGAGTAAGGGAGCTTTGTCGTAGATATCACCGCAAGTATTAACATCGAGAGCCTTGAGCTGCCTTTCAAGGACGTAACCTACGCCAGTAACCTTTATAGAACCTATTAGACAAGTATCAAAGACAACTAGCAAACACCATGATACTTTTCGAACTGGCAGTGTGGACATAAACTCCATGACTTTTTCTCGATCATTCGGGATCAAAAACTGACCATTTGGTTTATTCATATTCGAAGCAATCTTAGCAACTCTCGAATCTATAAGTACCGATTAGTGGCTATCTCTTTTTCTATTCAAAAGGATACGCACTTGGACCAATCCCAGCGCTAACTGTTAACTTTGTCTCTTGAAAAATGCGATCGCGCATCTCTTGAACTACCACATCACTTGATTTGTCGACCCGCTTGCAGTATTCTGTTATATTCAAGTACGCCTCGTCTAAGGTCATCGCGCCTGCCGTGACAAGATTAGTTTCCCATCTTGTATTCCAAATCCATTCCAATATGAACCAAAAACACACATAAATTAGGATCGTAATCCATAAGAATGTTTTTTATAATACCCGATTTCGCAATATATTTCGAAAAATTAAGCGGTAAAACAATTAGTTGCGGACAGATTTTCTTGCCCACAAATTCAGCCATCGCGGATCGAACTCCAAATTTTCGAGCCTCATAGTTACATGTGCAGAGAACACCATGACCTACTGCAAATGGCTTTTCTTTAAGCTCAGGAAAATCAAGCTCTTCAACGCTGGCGTAGAATGCGTCGCCTGGTGTTGCATTGTCAATATTTGTCGTAGAGATACAAAATCTGCGTTGAAATACTCACAATCGACGTGAACTATAGTTTGATCTAGGACTCTTGTAGCTTCCAGTTTTTTTATCAAAGCGTCAATTATAACTTTTGCAGCTGCTAGTTCTTGCTTGTCGACTTTCTCGGCTTGCTTCAGCGTCAATTCGACTTTCTTTGTCAACTGCTCTGATCGTTAATTTTTCGTATCCAAGGAAACCGATAACAATATATTGCATTCACCTCCTTTTCCTTTCTTTTTTGATTTTCAAAGTATTTACTTCCAGCGGATGCTTTGTAAATGATATCGCTGACGGCAACTTGATCAACTCCATCCTGTCCGGACTTTTGCAGCGAAGGTCCCAATAAGCGATGATGCAACTCTCCGTCTCCAGATACCAAATCTCTGTCGTTTATTGTACTACTTCCCGCGATAGAAAATGGTGGCGAATGAGTGTCAAGTTGCGCAGAGGTAGTTCGCGAGCGGGGCAGTTCTAGCTGTATTGACGAGGTTCGCGGGCGAGGCGGCGGCGAAGTCGGAGGCGAGCGATCGTAGCCGTCGTTACTCGAATTATCCATGTTCGAAGGTGAATTTCATTCCAGATACGAAGTCACCGCATTACAGGTCAAGAGTGTGGTAAATAACGACTGTATCTCAATATCTAAACGTGCCGAGTGAGGCTCCCCGCGAGTCATTTACGCGTCACTATTTAAGTTTTAGGTTACCCGGTCTATCACTCTACAATAATTTGGATATTTCATGACGACTGCCTCATTATTTTCTATCAATTATATTGTTGGCCAAGTTTGACTGTTCTTGTAGAAAATATAGAAGTCTCACGGGGGTTTGAAATAGTTTGTTCTTCTAATTGGGGAGTTTATTTTTATTTTTTTTATTCGAGTAGGGCTCCAGGTGCTTGCTCAAAGAGCCTGGATCGCAATGTCTACTGACGAAAACACAATCTCGCAACTCAAAGCTGAAATAGCTCACAAAAATGAGGTATGCATATATTTTCAGACTTTGCAGAATTGAATTTTTATTTTTACTGATTGTAAAACGTGTAGGTAATCAAAGCGTATGAGAAAGGCTACGCAACTTTAAATCGTCACTATACATGCTCAGTCTGCGATAATCTGATGTTCGAACCATGTGTTTTATCATGTGGTCACTCTTTTTGCTATTCTGTATGCTACCTGGCTTTTAATTTTATATTTCGTGCATACAGATGCTTATAGCAAGATTTCGTAGTGCTTGACTGAATGGTTCAAACGGCGCAAGACATGTCCGACATGTCGCACAAAGGTGTCGTTGAGACCTACGATTTCTGTCCAGGTATTGCATTGGTTTTTACTTTTATTTGTTTTAAAGAGTTAAGAACTAAATAATTGCACAGATCAAAGAAAGCGTGTCACTGCTGATTGAAAAGAGTGAAATGTTTGATCCTTTGGAAGATAAAGAAGAAATCCGTAAACGGCAAAAAGAAGAAAATTTGTTAGTTCAAAAACATAAAAGAGAGCATGGATATATTTTTCCAAATCTATTTGAAAGGCGGGCAACTCGTGCGCATCTCGATAATGACGATGGTGTGCGGAGATGTCTCGCATGTTTTTGGGAGGTATGCATAAGGTTTTATAATAACAAGAATGTTATAATTTGTCTGATAGTTACATGATATTCTTTTAGGTTGTGGGCGACTTTTGTCTAGGCTGCAATCGGCAGTACTTAGGGCCAGAAGAAAGTAGTCCAAGCCTTTCATATAGCAGGAGCCCTGAGTCTGACATAATAATCAATGAATATGAAGACATCGATGTCATCCAACTCGAAAGTGGCGAAGAAGATCCTGGTTGGTTCTCGGAAACGGAAGATGGAAACCCCGGACTGGACGGTCGTGCTGATGTTGACATCACGCCTGCTGAGTTTCTTGCGTTGCAAGAAGGACGACGAGTACAATATTTAGATCTTGACGATGACGACTCGCAAGATGGGTTTTCAGATGACGATTATGATGCTGATAGAGCGCACCGGGGTTATGATGGTATACATATGCTCTTCAGTTTGTCATGTCTGATAGATGGTGAAGTTGACTGTATTACAATTAGATCCATACGATGAATTTTCCGAGGACGACGAAGATCGTGCATTCATCGACGACCGCGCAGCCGACCAACTCAGCGCTCATGATTCAGATTCAGACAGCCAACTTATCGACGAGCCATATTTTGTTGACCATGACGATAGTGGCAACGACGACGACAATGATTCTGACTCTAGCGAAGATACGACTCATGTATCAGGCGCAAATACTCGCAGAAGCGGACATAGACGACCTACGGTTCGCGCCGTTCGTTCTGCGCGCGATAGACTCTCAAGGCGCACTCAAGAGAATGTAGATAACAGCAACGAGGCAGACGCCGACGAGACCAAGGAAGAAGATGAGGAAGAAGAAGAGCCAGAACAACAGCGATTGTCAGCCGAAGTAAAAGACGAAGAAACAATCACATCAGCGGAAGAAGGAAGTGAAGGAAGCGACAGAAGTGAAGAAAGCGAAGATCCCGATGATCCTTCAGCATCTCACAAACTTAAACGACCACTTGAAATTGGTTCAGATTCAGAACCGGAGCCGACGTTAAGTCAACGAGAAGTTCGAAAGCGCCATTTAGAACGTCTTCAGCGGTTGCGGGAACGAAAGCGGAACCGGTAATCCTCGTTTTATTCTTTCGCAGTCGCTGATCTGCATTTTTATATGATATTTTACTATATACGTATCTATTCTATTGTTTTACTTGTCTTTCTTCGGTCAGGAAAAGGTTCTCTTTGTCTGAGAAAGACATCGGTGTTTATGGGTTCAAAGATTATTAGTTATTAGATGTTGAATATGTAATATAATCTAAACTGACTTTGATATATCTTGAATTCCAAAATATTATTCGTAAGCCTTTGGCAACAACAGGGTTTTTAAAGTATCTGACCTTTCATATCACATACGCTACACAGACTTTGCAAAAAGATGATAGGAAATTCTATATTACCATAAGATAGTTATTTTTGAGAGTAAGATTAAATGAGAGAGCGCTTAGACCATGAAATACACAAAAAAATTTATAAAAAAAAACCTGAACCCCATGCCATATCTTCAAAACTGTCATCTTGATCTCCCTCTGTTTTGCCGTCCCCGGTATTAAAAGAAAGAAAATGATAATATAGACACAAAGAGAAATTATAACCACATTAAACGAAGGAAAATGATGAGGACGAAGGGGAAGATGCAGAAAGTATCCAAGCAACAAAATGAGAGTCGAACAAAAAGAGAATCGTGAAATTGAAATATATAATACACTCACAAGATTTCGTGAAAATAAAAAACCAGCTTTCTCCAATAGCTTGAAGAAACAAGATTATGAAACTGGAGATGTTGAAATAAAGTCTTTAACAACTTGGCTACCCGAGAATACTGGATTAAGAACGATGCACGAGAGAAAGAATTCAAGTCCACGACGTCGTTCTTCTAGGAATGCAGGTCGGAGTTTTGCTATTTTGCTTTGTTAGACAAGAACATCCTATATTAGAGTCAAAAATAACGTACATATTATGCTTTTGGGAGGTAATCCAGGAATAGCAGCTCGTAGATGTGGGAACTCTTGTAAGAGTAATTGTTGCAAAAGAAAAATCTCCGAATATCTGAACGGATGATTAGCACTCGCTAGCTGTTATTGAACATTATGAAGACATGAGTAAAAATACCTTTTTCTGAATCGAATAGAACCTCCCTAGTAAAATTGTAAATTAAATTATTAACTAGATAATATATGAATAATAATAACTTACCTCCACCGTATCAACTACGCATAGCCAAGATACGTACGCTCCAGCCTTTCCCGTACCAGCAACAATGGAGTAATCACCAACCCATGCGGACCTCGCCCATATCTTTCCATTTTCACCATCGTCGTCCATTGTGTGATCTATGAGTGTTATCGGAAGCGGATCTACTTGTGCGAGGTCGTATGGGTCGCCGGGGAAACCCTCGATGCCAGGTGGTACGGGGCTCAATAAAGATGGAGCGTCATCCTGATATTACTAGTCAGAGGCGTTCTCATATAAAAAAAAAGGATACTGACTGAGCCTGAGGAAGAAACAAACGACGCCGATGACGATGGAGCATGCGTCGAGTTCTTGATAGTAAAAGCCGCTCTCAAGTTTTCTAATAGCTGTTCACTATTATTCTTATTAAATGTATTTGCAAACGAGGCACTAATTGTGCTGTTGAAATTCTCGATATTCCGATTGAACGTGTCGACATTGAACACTTCGCGCAGCTTCGACGCCGCTGTCTCGTTCGCGGACTGGTTCAAGGCCTCGGACGATGCTGCATCCGGTATCGATATCACGTCCATAGCTGGCATTTATTAGAGCACAAACGCAACGCACAAGACCAACTTGGCAGCAAATGACTTCGCCTTCGTTCGCAAAAGAGAGAAAGAGCAATAAAGAAGGTGCTTAATGGAAGTATCGCCTGACGAGCGTTGAGGAAGTTGGGTGATCAATGGTGGGGAAATGAATGCCTGTTTGGCGCTTGCCAGTTTTAGTCTGTGGCGGACTGCCGAGTTTGCTCGCTCAAAGCTCGCCTTGTAACCGATCACGAATACGAATCCAGTCGACGTCTGCTGTTTGCTGTACTTTTGTAAATTTTTTTCAGGTTATTGGAATTATTTCTCTGATTGCCAGTAAGTAATCCAGAATCATTATTGTGCTTGCCAATTTTTCATATTGCGTAGCGACGGCTTGCGCATTCCTGGAGTCAGCATGTTCGGGGTCCTAGTCTGAAAATAGGCATTGTACCTATTTCTTACTCTCGAGAGATCCTTTCAGGAACTACGGCTAAGTATACAATAACGCGAAATAAGATCTATGATGCAATGAATTAGAGCCACTTCAAGTATATCTGAGTACTCGTGCTCCAATTTAGTAGATGCTGATTGAGAAAGTCTAAGCCGCTACACATTACATTCAATTGAATTACAATTTGCCATCAAAAAACAATAAAATCCCATTAAGTGTCGTCAGTGACTATACTGCCAGCTTATTCGTATATGTACTCATACATGCTCCCCTTTATGCCATCCAACAGATCAGGAAGTCCGATTTCTCAAGAAGGAAACCTATATGTCTCTTTATTCATCGATTCCACCACACAGCTCCCATCCACCTTTCAAGTTCTCTTTCCAAAGAGTGATTTTATTGTTACCACAACTGACAGCAAGAACATTGCCCGACAGCGACCAACTTACTTTCCAAACCGTGTCCGCGAATGGATCAGGGGACAATAGCGTCTTCTTCCATGGCTCGTCACTTCGCTCCTGCGTCCATACAATCACAGTTCGATCTTCAGATGCACTGGCAAGATATGATTTCGGCAAGACTGATGGCGCCCAGGCTAAATCGCGAATCCAGTCACTGTGTCCTTCGAGGACGACTTCTTCGGTGTATGAATTGGTAACCGAGTCAAGATGCCAGATTTTCACTAGCGAGTCTGAGCCAGCAGTAGCGAATCGTCTTGAAGACCCATCGTTAATTGCCCAGACAGCAGCATAAACAGCGCCAGAGTGCGCAGGAACAGTAACTGCGCTCGTATTTCCATCATCGTTGAACTCAACGATGGAAACGTTACCGTCAGAGGATCCACAGACCAGGACAGCTCCAGCATCTGGGGGCGCCCATTGCACGCTATTCACGGATTCGCTGTGAGCAGCGTGTGTTGCGATGTTGGTCCATGTCTTTGTGGCCACGTCTTCGCGCCAGATTATAACTTTGCCATCGAACGAGCTAGAGGCGAGAATTACTCCGAATTTCGGATGCGCCCAACTGACTTGCCATACAGGTCCTTCGTGCCTATTTGTTATATGGAGTTGGATTAAATGCTTTCTTTTTTCATCTGAAATAAAGGATTGTATGGATAATTACCCTGCTAGAGTAGCAATCAATTTATGTGACTCGCCCTCAATTTCAAAGATCTTGATTGTCGAATCTGATGAGCACGTAGCTAATCGCTTCCCGTAATAATCTAGAACCGCGTCATGCTTCAAACAATAGTTAGTACACAGTTGTCATAATTCAATAACTGGATTCTGTATTGAATCACGGCGGGTGGAAACCCGGCTAATAGTTTCCTTTTGACAACTTACAATGACATCGTTATGCAAACTACCCAGAGATGCCTAAATTATATAGCAATTAGTATCAAAGACTGAATATCGGATGGTTTTCATCGATAATGGAGCAGCAACAACAGATCAGTGGTGCCGTGCGAAACCAGATATGATTGCAGGGCAGCGAATTTTCGGCGCATTTAATTGATAATCAACAAACCAACCAAACCACACATACCATATTGTTCTCTGTAAAGAATGGATAATTTCAAAGTAATTCAATGGAATTGCTTTGTTGCGTAGCAAACTAAATTCTATACTCTGCTTTTGACTGACCGAGGCCACGTCCAACGACATCGTCAAAAGCACAAGATACTGCGCATTTACAGCACAAATATAAAGCTAATATAGCCTGCTGTTAGCATTACTGTTCAATTTGTCTGATGGCAATATATATTACAACAATAATGAAAAAATAATATTATTACTTGAAGTTATTAAAAATTAAAAATAAGCTCTATAGTTCACAATACATATATAATATTCCCCCGCGAAATATATCAGTCAGCGTTTACGAAAACTCGCCAGGCGCCAAACCAAAATATCCCTTCTCAGGAATCTCATACAATCCGGTAGTCGAACCGTCCAAACCAGCTGAACTAACTGTATTTCCCCACCACTTCAATTTGGTGTTTGTATAACTCAGCGCCCCAAAAATAACAATAGCTGAGAAAGCGGTGCCAGCTGTTAATCCTGAGGTGACGATGAAATTGTATTTTGTCCACCATGCAAGGTAACGCGATTTGACGTAGAACATGAAGAACCAGTTGAAGTAGACGCCTGGAATTAAGTAGCTGAGGTTATAACCAAATCCCCAGAAATTATTTATTCCAGACATTAAGACGACCGGATGCACGTACCGCATATACTTGGGAAACGCGGTTCGTAGACCGTAGAAGAGGAATCCGAGAAGAGCGCCAACAAGGAAGCAGTACTTAAGACCCGGATACAAAGTATTAAGTACGCGATCCGGACCAACAGCACCAAACATGGTGACCGAATTAAACATACTGCCTTCATTAGGACAGACAAATTTATCGGCCTGCGTAGAGGTGCAAAGTCCGTCGACAGTTTTCATCAGCGCCATTACTGCCCCATTCGTGACAAGAACATTTACCATTGTCGAAACTAGCTGACCTCTGAAAACCGAACGAGGAGGAAGTTTTGCATAATGTCCCAGCTTAAGATCAGAGACAAAAGTTTCGGCTTGCTCGTCGTTATTGTATCCGTAAAAACGAGCCATAAGAACACCAACGACTCCGGGAACCATGTAACCTCCAATGATCGCCATAAGATCGTTCATGACAAGTTGATATCCTGAGACCGAGAAAACAACCGCTGAAGGAATAAGAAGAGCAGCAGAGATGAAGAAGACGACAAAAATCATCCACACGCCTACATCAATGGGATATACTTCGAAGCAAATGATACCCATAACCAGAGATAGAAGCAAGATGGCCAAGTACCACCAACTCGGAACTTCAGGATAGATACGCATCATGCGAGACATCGGATCATCAAAGTCATCGATGTCTCTAGTCTTTCCTCTGCTTCGCACATTGGTGATCATACCTTTGAAAGTCTGCCATAAAATTTTCCAGTCCGACAAGAAGATAAAGACAAATGATAAAGTGTACTGGCAAAACGCGGCACCTTGTCGAAGCAAACTGCCAGCAGTGTAGTAAGCAGGAGAATAAGCTTTGTATTTCTCAACATCAAATTTGTTGTTCGTGAGGACACGAGACACGTTGAAGGTTGTTCCATCGTTGGCTTTCAGCGCAGAGGAGTTGATGGGGAGATAGCCTGTAAACTTATAGTTTCTCCAGTATAAGGCAATCATGAGAAGACCGCCAAACAGCGCGCCAAAAAAGAAATTCATCTGCGCAAAAAATGGAGTGACAAGCGGCGTAGAGTAATTAATGACTGCCCAGTCAAAGGTACTAATTGGGTTGAATCCGGCGCCAGATGAACCGGTGATGATGGCTAGCTTCAAGTTATTTGGCGCAATCCAAGTCATCCAGTTAAAAGTTGAAAGAGCAGTAAACAAGAAATCAGGAATAAAATAGTAGATGAAGGAACATGGGAGCAAGATGCACAAGAGTCTGTATTTCGAGATGGTCCATCCGTTGATTGAATTTTTCTGCTCGGGAAGCATCAACGTCTTGTTTAGCATCAAAGTTGGCATAATACTGGGCCATACAGCTTTTTCGCTATAAACTGAGACGCGTCGCAAAATACCAGCCATGCCAAAACCAAAGTAAGATGTAGAAAAGTTCATTAAAAACATGAATCCAAAATCAGTCCACTTCTGGCCAAAGTAACGATCAAGACTAAGTACAAGTGTGTTGTTGATGATGTTTGAAAACCCACCTCCGCAATTAACCATAATTGTTGCAAACATCTGTTCTTTATAGGTCCATGGCCCAGGATTAAAGGAATGCCGAGTGCCAAACAAAGTGAATCCCCAATCAGGAAGTACTTTAGCCAGAAATTTACCACATGGATATATCAGGATCTGCAAGACGGGCGTTCCAATAGAAAGAGAAGGCTGACGAGGCTGGAAAAACTCAACGACAAAACTACCAACACCGGCCCAGATAATTCCGAGTAGGTACGCACGTAGAGTTTCGACGTAGGCAGTCGGATCGTCTATAGGACTAACGACAGCTCGAACCTCAGGATATGGAGAATAGAACTTCATGAGAGTAGCTTCGATACGTGCCTCAAGCTCAAATGTATCTAAGTCCAAACCACTGGCTTCGATACCACGATTAAGATTCTGAATCTTTTGCATGGTCTTTTCGGGGAAGTTATAGTCATCCTGATGATATTTCTCGGCAGTTCTCAGAATCTCAAGGGCCGCATCAAGACCGACAAGCTGCATTTTCTCAAGCACAAACTCAAATTGAATATCGTCTTTAAGAATATCACTAAGATCTTGCGAATGAGAAAGATGCTCAATGACTTTCTCACGCTCAACGGGGTAAAGCACTGTCTTCTCGCCGACAATTTCGTCGTCAAAGTCGGCTCCGACAGCACCAGCTGTTTCAATTACCACAGCTTTTTTCTCATTTTCAATTGTGTCCATCTTCTGTAAGACAAATTATTGGTCAGAAACGATATAAATGGGTATTTAGGTGTATATACTGACTTTAGAGAGGTAGGGTGCTTTGAAATGAACAATAGGAGGCTAGTTGAGCGGACAAGCAGTCAGTCCGCCTCGATGCCTTTAAAACTGTATTTCTGACATTCACCCAACTATCAGCTTATCAGGACAGATACCTACCTGCCATCACCCTAGAGGCGGAGTTGACACGAGTCGGCGCTACTCCGACGGAGGCGTCAAAAAAATCATCGGCACTTCCCGTCGGAAGATAAACCGCCCTACTATATTCTGGATTGAGACATGTATGCATATACACGTATACATATACATATATAGATCTGTTATAGTTATGACAAGTCTCGTTACCAATTGTTATTTGAGCCACGAAATGAGCTGGCCAGCGCGCACTTGTATGAAAATCACGAGCCATGCGCAAAGTTCAATGATTGTTTTAGCGGGAACCCTGACTTGGATCGGAGCCCCGGCAGGTCTGACTGACAGGAACTACAGATCTAGAGTAGCTATTGATTACTCATAAAATCTACACGATAATCATAATACCCCCTGAACGCGTTGCTTATCCAGCAAATACGAGGTCTGTTTAGGGCTACGGATGCTAACTGATATGATAACCCGCTCAGACCAAGTCCAGGTGAGAGTACCCAAAGACTTGCCGCTTTATCTTCTGGCATCCCACAAAAAAAATTATTCGTTAGCGACTAAAATTACTCTGTACCTGTCACCGACTGACACGAGAAACGACCTGGCTTAGCGATTGTTGCTGGAGATTCTACCATCGTGTTCAGTGCCAGATTGACTATCGGGGCCGAGCTCTAGCGATAAGGACCTACAGTGTGCATAGGCCCGCGTGCACGGCTACCAAATGTTGCCAACAGCAGCGCAAAAACCATATTGAATGCCTAAATCTCTGTTATTTGCCGGCACCGTACTATCTCCATATCCTTTCTCTGGTTTTTGTTTGGTCTTTGAGAGGAGACGTGGTTAATTAGAAGCAATAATCGGCTACCAGTTGCTGGAGGATGGGAAGCGATAAACACATTAGGGGACTGATATATATGTTTTCAAGGGATTAGCGATATATAATTTCCTGGTTAATAAATCAGTGTTTGGCTCGACTCAAAAACTGAAATGCCGATCATCTAGCAGCTGCAGTTCCGCACCGCAGAAAGTCCCGCTATAGTAATTGTGGGAGCCCCGCAGAGGTTATGAGTGGTACACGCATTATTATCTTCAAGTCGGTATAATCAGCGTGCAAGGGAGTCAGCCGATAATGAATGCTCGCGAGTAGTTTTTCTGGATGTATCTGTAGCGCTCTCTATTCCAGATTAAGCAGTCTTTGAAAAAGAAGAAAATTGCGCAGGAGCTTCTATGGCATTTACTGGTATGATACTACTGATAAGAGTTCTTGTAGACGCCCTTCTAAAATTCTCGGGAATTCAATGAAAAGCCGCTGTAGTATAACTTTTGGCTCCGAGCGACAGTGAGGTAGAGCTATAATTGAGTGCCTGCTCGGCTACAACAAGAAAGCAACAGCTATCTGGCAAATTTAATTCATTATTCTGCAATGACTATGACATGGTAGATAGCTTATTCCAAAAAAAATTCAATATGGTATGAAAGGCTGCGATTGCTTAAATGTCTCATTCTTGAGTCAAAAAGCAAAGACAGCTAAGCAAAAAAGTAGCTATACTCAGTCGGTAACCGAAACAATATTGTTAGTCATGTATTATTAATATAATTACATAATGTTTTATCTCAGTCAAATAAAGCTTAAAAGTTTAAATTTCTGCTGCTTCAAATGCGACGGAAAAAAGGCACAGGCACTGATAGAACAGGACAAGCCCCGCCGCCCAAAGAAGCTCCAGAATAGAGTAAAGAGGTGGCAACTCACATGTCCTCCTCCATCTCGAACCTAGACAATATTCAATCACTTGCTTGAGCCTCCTTCCCTAATTTTTTTGAATATATTTCTCCTTTCTTTTTCTTCGCCGCTGCGGGGTGCGGATTAACCGTTCGTGTGAGCAATTAATCGCACATCTCCCGCACTGCACCAGCGCGCTCTGTTGAGACCCCGATTCGCCGGCATCTGCCCTCCACGCGTCTCTGGCAAGCAAGCTGTGTCAGGGTGCTTCGCGTGGGCAAGCGTAGAGCACAATTCTTCAGCGTATATTTTATTTTTGTGTGTTCAAAGTAGGTGAGTAATTTTAGCAGAGATTCTTTAAGACAGAAAATTGACATGCGCGTTTTATTAATCTCGCAGAATCCAGCTTCGCTGGTTTTTATTCCCTCTTAGAAATAGACGACGAATAGCACAATGTGGCGAAAACCGACCACAACAACCTCGCGTGCTCCAATATGTACTCCGTACACCCTCCCCGCTGGCGCCCTCGTCGTGCCTTCCTCCACCACCTACCACTTCTCCGCTACTGCAGTTTATTCCCCACTATGCGGCACGTCTATGAGCACAATGCTAACGTCGACATCGAACGCTTCAGAGCTTACGAATCCCTTTTACTCCTCAATCATACCCATCGCCTATACTGTCTCCGGCACAACCGTCCTCGCTTGGGTACTCTTCATGCTCCTCCTCATCACTCCACAGACTAGACCATACTTGCAAAAGCTGGCAACCTTATCAGTAGCAATATCGCTCACTATAGCTCTCGCTGAAATCACGAGAATTTTAAAAAGGCAGTATCAAGATGCTTACGACGACGCCGAAGAGCTGCGCTCCTACATCGATGAGGGCGTCACTCTCAAAGTTATGCGCGTAGTCTCCGATGTTTTCTTATGGCTTGCGCAAGTGCAAACTCTTATTCGATTGTTTCCTCGTCATCGAGAGAAAAAGATTATAAAATGGCTAGGATTGATTCTGATTGTTATCGACACTGTATTCTGGTCGCTCAAATCGTTTTTACAATACAAAGATGACGATCAGTCGTTCCGCGACGCAGTCCCGGCACTAGCTTACCTTTTCCAGATTATTTTGTCGGTTTTGTATGCAGCCTACGTGATCTATTACTCGATCTCAAAGCGAAGGTTCGCGTACCACATCAACAATCTGATCTTGGCTATTCTGTCAATACTCGCAGTAATGACGCCAATTATATTTTTCTTGCTTGATATTTCGTGGCAATATGTGTTTGGCTGGGGAGATTTTGTACGCTGGGTAGGTGCAGCCGCCGCAAGTGTTGTCGTGTGGGAATGGGTTGAGCGGATAGAATACCTCGAGAGCAAAGAACAAGAGACAGGAGTGCTTGGCCGACAAGTATTTGAAGATGAAATGCTTGAGACCGGCACAAGTCGAGGTTTTCGAGCTCCTACTGACGGTCAATCGCGAAGACGACGGCGACCTCCACCGCCATCTGGAGATAGCTCTGATGCCCAGAGCCGAGCGCCCTCTAATCAACGGCTGGAGAATGGTGACGACTGCGATTACGAGAGCAGAGGACAGACCTCTAATGGTGGAATATTATCAAGCATTATTGGTCGCATTAGCCGGTCTTCCTCTGCTGCTATTTCAGAGTCTAATGATGCCGTCACGCGATTGCAAAGCAACCATAGCAGCATATTTCCTTTTACACAAACGCCAGCTCCGTTGCCTGTACGACAGCGTTCGCCGCGCGATCTGGAGATGGGTGATAACGATGAAGACGAAGATTACAGCTACAACGATAACGAGGATGAAAATGAGAATGAAGAAGCGTCAGTCCAAGATCAAGATGAGGTTGCGATTACTGAGATGGAAGCTGCCGCGCGAAAAGAAGGCGGCCGAGGCCTAGCCGAGCGTTTACGTGCACGTGCACAACGACGACGAAGAACACAAATACAGGCCGATGCTTATAGCCGGAGCGACGGATATGGCACAAGGACACGCGGTGAGGGTGGTCTAGCTGCTAGTATTAAGGATATAATAGAGTCTGGTCGTGCATTTCTGTTTGGAGTACGACCATCGTCCCGGGCGACCACCGGCACTAGTGGTACAAGCTATTTTGTGAATGGCGGATCGAGTATCAATATGGAGAACAGTAATCAGAGCATTATTTCATCGCCGGCTAATGGACGACCTGGTTCTGGTATGGCTTCAATGGTTATGCCAAGCGATGAGCCGCGTGTGAGATATATCCATCCGCTCAAACGAGGTCAGTCGCGATCCACATATTCGCCCGCGTCGTCGCCTCAATCGTTTGCTCAGAGTCAAGTACGTAGTGGTAGCAGCAATGCGAGCGTGGCAAACACACCCCCGATTCCGAGTGTGACATTTAGCGATAGCATGATGCGCAGATCGCCGGCGGTCGCTGGGGCAGGTACGCCGTTGTCGAGCGTGACGGAAAGACGTGTAGATTACACACCTGAGCAGACGCACCACGGGCTTTCGCGTGATCTTGGCGGCAACAATTCTGATGATGATGATGATGATGATGATCTCTACGATGACGAGTCAGATGGTGAAGAGGCGTTCGTTGTGCGGAGCACAGGTGCGGACTCGGAAATTGCGATACTAAGTAACCGCTCGCTACCCGTGCACACGCTCGCCGCAGAGCAGCCGCCAGCTTTCGAACCAATCGCGGGTTTTGAACGCGGGGACTACTGGGACGAGAAAGCGATTCCGGTGGCAGCGAGTCAGGAGCATTGTGCGATTGCAACGCAGGAAGAAGTAGTGCAGACGACGAGGACTCGGGTAACATTGGAGCCGACAGAGCGCGGTGTGCGGCTAGCTGTTCAGCGGCTGACGGGTGCTCGCGACTGGTGCGTGAGCCAAGCGGAGAGCGAGCACGCTGAGGTTGATCCAGAGAGCCGGACTGAGTGACTGTAACGATTTGTATGCCATTTCGACCTTTTTTTTTTTTTTTCAAAGGGGGGGAGGATGAGAAAGGTTTCGCTCTATATGAGATTTGTGGTCTTGGCGGAGTGCTCCGTGCTGGTTTAATGTTTCAACAAATTTGGACGGAGTCGGGCGTATTTCATCATGTTTGTTTTATTTATAATTGCATATTATTGATTACATTCACTGTGTGGACGCAGTTGTGTTGTAGTGAATATAAACAAACGCCTAAAATGCAGGTACGTGGTGAGCATCACTGTACCTGCGTATGGCGCGTACTCGTGGAGAATGATCAGCAAATGCCCTAAGGTAATTATAGAGTTTTGACTGGTAGCCTCGTCAGCCTTACCCAGGGAGCTCGTTAAAGTGTACGACTTCTACGACTTCTTCTACAATTAGCACTAGTCGTTTCACTTCATTCTCTCTCTCGTCATTCTCTCCTTCTCCATTCTCTCTCTCGTTATCCTTCCGACTCCCGAAAATGAAGGCAGCCCTGCTCTCGGCCTTCCTACTCTCCTCCGCAGGCCTCGCAGCGGCATCCGTTTCCGGCGTCGTTGAACTCGGCATCGGCCGTGCCAAACGATCAGCCCCCTACGAGCCCTCCGTTGAGCGTATGCGTCGCAAGCATAGAATCCGTGCCCGCGACACCGACGGTACCGTCTCGCAGACACTTGACAACGCCTACTACCTCTACTATGCAAATGTCACCGTCGGCACTCCCGGCCAAAGCTTGCGGCTGCAAATCGACACAGGCTCTTCTGATGTGTGGTTCCAGTCTGGCGAGAACGAGGTCTGCCAAGAATCAGACGATCCTTGTGCTGACTCTGGCATTTTTGAGCCTGACGAATCGTCCACGTTTGACGTTATTTCAAATGACTTTTCCATACAATATGGCGATCACTCGTATGCCAAAGGCGTCTTCGCGTCTGAGACTTTTTCTATCGGCGGCGTGACAGTCTCCAATCTCACTGTTGGTGTCGCTACAGACGCTAATGCGACCGACGGTATCATGGGTATCGGATACTCGTCAAATGAGGCTATCGTATCTCTTAAAGGTAGCAAAGCCCAGTACAAGAATCTTCCCGACCTTCTCAAGGATGAAGGCCTCATCGCCACTCGCGCCTATTCGCTCTGGCTCAACGATGAGTGGTCCTCGACCGGCACCGTTCTCTTTGGCGGTATCGATCGCGCAAAGTATGATGGTGATCTTGTCGTGATGCCTATCGACAAGTACTCTGGCGAGACCGAGCCGTCAGAGTTCTTTATTACCCTTGATGGAATTGGATTTACTGACACCGACGGCAGCGAAACTACGGTTGATCAATCGCTTGAGGAGGCAGTTTTACTTGACTCTGGTACTTCATTCAGCTATCTGAGTTATACTTTACAGAGTTCTCTAGCCAAAATTGTTGGTGCGCAGTACAACAGCCGTCTCGAATACTACGTGCAGACTTGCGACGTACTGAATGTTGACGCCAGCATTGATTTTTACTTTGATGATTTGACTATCAAGGTTCCTGTGCGAAACCTTTTCGTGGTGGCTACAGACGAAGACGATCAACCAATCACTTTCACTACGGGCGAGCAAGTATGTCTCTTCACCGTCCTAGACAACTCCGATGTTGGCGTCTCGATCTTGGGCGACTCATTCCTGCGCGCGGCTTACGTTGTCTATGACCTTGACAATAATGAAATTGGCATGGCTCAGACAAAATACAACGTCACCGACTCTGACATTGTCGCGATCACGGACTCAATTCCTGCAAGAGCGACGGGTTCTGCTGTTGCTCTCTCTTCGACCGTATCTGCTGATTTAGGAGGTGTTGACGGGGGCACTGCTGGCACTGTCAGTGCTTCAGTCGTTTCTGCCTCGGCCACTGGTTTTTCCATCACTGTTTCGAGAACTTCTACAGCTGCCGCTGAGACCGGCGGTGCCACGTCTGGCAGTACTAGCTCAAGTGCTAGCAGTGCCGCGACTTCTAAGAGCAGTGCTACTGAGTCGCAGGTTGTGCTTGGCGTTTCTGGACGTCGATATATGGGGGTTATCGTGATGTTGTCGACTGTTGTCGTCGGAGGAGTTCTACTTTTGTAAGATAATGGAAAAGCGAAAGATGGTTTCATTTACTTTCGGTCTGTGTGAGGCTAAATGGATAAGGGCTGGATGAGTGCGAGCATGGTTAGGTGAAAAGCTAGAGAGTATAGGTGACCTTTTGAAGGAAGGCTCCAGAACAAGCTTGTGTTCTCAATGAAACTGGATATGTACGTTACTAATTCAAGCTGTTATATTTTTTGTTTTCAGAGATGATACAAGAGTTTAAGTCGCGTTTACAAGTCGAATAGAGGATGATGACTGTCTTATCTACGCTTACTGCTGACTCAATCTATACAAGAGGCTGAGAGATAGTATCAGTAATGCCGAATGTGGCGGCTCCTTGAACGGCGATATTGTAGAAAATGCTTGCTTTTGCAGAAAGGAATTAGTTGGGGTACAATTCTTGGCGTAGACGGATTATGCCGAAATATTCTGAGGAGCCGCGCACAGCTGAAGGCGATATAGAGTCCAATTCAAAACTTTGTTTGCGAGGCTCTCCCGATATATCCACATCGAGTATATTTGCTAGTAAACTATTCGTTGAATCTTGAAGAAAGTTCAGGTAATTTTGTTGCTTATGTTTATCCAGTGGATATTGAATATCTTGTCTTGCTGTACTTGACGTTGTGTATAGATAATTCTTATTGTTTTTGCAAATAAGCGGTCTCTCTTGACCTCCATTCTCTTTTCTCTATTTCTCACTACTGTTCACTCACAACTCTGTGCCATCCACGGCTTTCCTGATGCGCAGCTGCTAATGCAGAAAGCCGCTTCTAACGCCGTTTGCTTGAGTGCAACTCATCCATGGCATTGACGAAGCTTTGAAATCGGCTGACGCAGAATGGCTATGACAATTGAAAGAGATCCTTCTAACCCACCTACAAGTCAGTCAACTCAAGTCAAACGGCGCTGACTTCCAGGATGATTGACGAATCATCGGAATTCTAGCTGTTACTTGAGTTCACTGAGATTCATTGTCAGTCACTGCTGTTCTACATAAATCTACCGACATCGGCGAGACTTTGAAAGCATTCGTTGCATCAATAGTTTATACTACAAGCTAAAACCACGCCGTGCGCCATACACTCTGGCGCCGTAAAAAGGCTGACTGTGAAGAAGCTCGTCTACCAGGATGCATGGACTTGATAGAATTTATTGGGTTAGGAAACCTTTTGCCGTGCATCCGTATGCCATCTGCCTCTCAAACTGTATTCAAAAAGTGATACGCGAATTGCTAAAGTTCTATCCGATATAATGTAAATGCACAAAGATTATTGTCTGAGAAGCTGAGAAAAAAAACTCAACAGCCGCACAAATAAATCTTAGATTGATTAATTGCACAATAAATTCTGTTCTTATATACATCTTTCTATTTGTAAACAAGTGCAACTCCTTCATCCGAAGCCGTAATTAGCGTGCTGCCGTCACTAGACAAGGCAAATCCCAACACGCCACTAGAATGGCCTGTTCCCTTCCACTGCTCCTCACCCGTTCGCACATCCCACCGCCGAACACATCCGTCCATGGACGAGCTTACCAATATAGCTGAATTCGGTATGAACTCAATCTTTGTCACTGCATCGCCAACTTCTAATGTTCTTCGTACACGCCATGAGCCAGTGTCAAATAGGCATATGACACCGGCGACGAGACCGACGGCGAGAATACCGACTGCTTCGCACCATGCCATACCTTCAACTGATTGATCAGCTTCCGCCATATCAGTACTTCCGGTAGCTCCGAGCACATCGACCGTTGCAATGACTGATCCGGTTTTCGTACCAACAATAGCGACTTTGCCGTCAGCAGATCCGACTGCGACTGATGTTCCCGAAGGATGCAGACTCATATTGATCCACGGCGCCTCGTAGTGGAACTGTACAGGCGTGATTTTGTAGTTTTGTACTGCCGACGGAACGCTCCATGATATCAGCACACCGTCATCGGCAACCGTGACAAGATTGATCTCTTCTTCGTCACCTTCCGCAGGTGCCTGTGTAGGCGGTACAAATACGCCAGCCGTGCAGACACTGCTGTGTCCGTACAGAGTACACAAAACCTCGAGCTTCGGCAACAGTGCGTAAACCCACGCCGAACCGTCATTTGCGCCAAACGCAAAGATCGACTGCGAAGGATGGAAAGTGATCCAGGTCACCTCCTCGACTTCTTCGACCGAGTCCCAAAATTCCCATTTCTGTCCCCGCGCTCGCGCTCGCCAGATTCGAACGCGGCCATCCATACCACCTGTAACTAGCCACTCCCCATCTGGAGAAAATCCACCTGTAACAAGCGAATCCGTGTGTCCTGTGAGGGTAGTTACTAGCTTTGGCGGTACAGAGTGGGAAGTCCACACGTAGCCTGTATCATCTCCGCCACCGGTTATGACAAGCGGCAATTTTGGATGTACGCCCACTAAAAAGATCGAGTCTGTGTGTTTGTCAAAATAGGTTGTCGAGTTATTTGACATGTCAATTTCCTCAACAATCTCTCCAGGTACATCTTCACCCGCGTTGTCTTCATCATCAACGCCTTCATCATCATCGTCATTATCATCATCATCATCCTCGAGGTCCGACATTGGCGCGTCTCCGTCCGCTTGCTCGTCATCTTCTACAACGTCAAACGCAGCCGACGGATCCAGGTACGCCTCCTCTTCGTTACCGAAATTACCTATGCTGCTCGAGGGCTCGTTGGGATCCATGTGGGTAATTACTGCTATAGTAATATTTTTATGACAAATGGAAAAAATCGATGACGATGAAACTTAAATAGCCAAAATTTGGATATGAGCCGCAGCAAAATTCAAATTCTTTGTAATTTACTTTGATACACTGTTCTGTTTTATTCCGTTTTAAAAACTGGTACGTGTATGAGCTCTTGAGAAAGATATATAACGATATAACTGATTAGAGTCGACGCACATAGAATTATATTGCTTCTCTACTCTCCTATAAATAAGTGGGCACTACCTACAACACGCCAAAATTGCTATCCAGGGTCAGCACTAGGATTTGAATATTACTTTTATATAAGAGATAGGCATGCCTGAATTATATAATCAGCGTTTCTTCTCCAATTCTCCTTTTCTCTTCTTCTTTGCCAATACAGTACCAACTCTACAACCCTCTTATATAAGTAATCCTTACATGTATATCAAAGTCTGACCCGCCTAATCCACATAGTTCAGGCTGCTTTATGTTCTTTTTTTCTTTTGACGTAATCTGTCTCCACATTGCACTGCTTTACAGAATGGTAAACTGAGGAGGGTGAGAAGTTTTTAAAAGTCGCTTGGAGAGTAGTTGTTGTAAGTAAGCTTAAGTTAATATGAATTTGGTTTGTGTGGGCTCCCGCGTGAATTGCCCGTACCCTTAATCCGTTCACCGAGAGATCATAGTCTCCGTCAATTGCACTACCTATTCCTGAGAACAAGAGCACTCCAAGATTTATCTCTGACTTTATAGATCCAGTGGAGATTGTGCAATGACGTCGTATGCAGTGGGGAGTCCAGTGGCTATTCAGCCTCTGCTAGAGAAGCTATCATCTGAAGACTCAGATTACAGATTCATGTCGCTTTCTGATTTGCACGGAATACTGTCCAACAAATCGGTCTCGCTTGCCAACGACTCGGCTACCACAATCAATCGTATATGTGATGGAGTTTTGAAGAGTTTGGGCGATAATAATGCTGAAGTTCAGAATCTTGCTGTAAAGTGGTGAGAATTTTTTTTAACGGCATTCTGATTCTATTGCTTGTGCTAACTAAAGCCAGTCTCGCACCTTTGGTATCGCGTATCAGCGAAGCCCAATTGATTAGTATTCTTAATCGGCTTTCTGCCGTTGCACCTTCGGAGTCAGATCGCTCACTTAACAGCACCGCATTGCGCTCAATCATAAATAATGTCCCAGTGACCGCCTCAACTGGCAAGTTATTCATCGCCCGTCTATTGCACACCCTTTTACCTAATCTGCGAAATTCGACAGAAAGTGTCGATGTACTGGTCGATCTTATCAATCGATTTGGATCGTCAATGACCGACTCTCAAGTCAACGAGACGCAAAACTCAGTTGTTGGCGTGTTTGAGACGGGTAAAGGTTTAGTCCGCAAGCGCTCTGTCATGGCTCTTGGGGCATTGTCGCGTCATTTGCCTAGCAACCAATGGAACAATATATTGATTTATCTCACGACTTCGTTCTCGAGCAGTGTTCCGGCTGATCGATTAAGGATCCTCATCCTGGTGTGCGGTACTTTGTGCAGATCGGATCGCGCACGTCTAGGACCGTATTTGCCTAGTCTGGTGCCAAGCGTGGTTAAGGCACTTGATGTGGATGATGATGATGTGCGAGAGGCCTCACTGAGTACGCTCGATATTTTCGTTTCGCTGTGTCCATCTCAAATGGCGCAGTTTACGGGCGAGGTGATCGCTGCGGGCACTAGATTTATCAAGTATGATCCAAATTACGCATTTGAGGAGGAGGGTGATGGTATGATCGTTGATGATGATGATGATGATGATGATAATGGAGATTACGATGGAGAGGACGAAGAAGAGGATGAGTTTGATGACGAGTTTTCCGATGATGACGATCTAAGCTGGAAGCTTCGCCGTGGAGCCGCCAAACTGTTTGCCTCGCTGATCCCGAACCTGAGCCCGGAATTGCTTTCCCAATTTTTTGGCTCAATCGCTCCGCTGCTTGTTTCTCGTTTTTTGGAGCGCGAAGAGACGGTTCGGGTTGAGGTAATTAATGCATTTGCTGTCCTCGTCACTCAAACTGCGCGGTATACGCAGCTACGTTCGACGTCTCCTAACCCTTCTCTTCCTCTTAAACGCCGCATGTCGGATGTGGACGACATGATTATTGACAGGGACTCTGAGTCAGATCCGCGAGTTAAACTCTTCAAACTCTCTGGACGCGTCTTCAAACTTCTTTCCCGTCATTTGCAAAAGACTCCGAGTTTAAGCACAAATCAAGCTTGTCTGGCCGTTGCAACAGAGCTAATGACTACGCTATCCAGTTTACCAAATGAGTTCAATGCGTTTGTGCCTGCTATCGAGCAAGCTATGGCGCAGACAACGTTGCGTATGAACGTCATCAAGTTTGTCGATACTGCCGCTGTGTGGCATGGATCGCGCGGTATTGATGGACTTGAAGAGTATTTACCCAAGTTGGTGGCCATTGTTTTGACTGCAGCGGACGACAAGTTTTACAAGATCTCATCAGAGGCCCTGGTGGCCGCAGATTCGCTTGCAAAAACGCTTGCCTTACGCGAAAACGGCGGCGGTGAAGGTGGTAGTCCTGCCTCTGCGCAGTGTCTCGACCAGATCCACGAGGCTGCGGTACAAAAAGCTGCGGGACCAGATATCGATTTGATTGTACGCGAGAACGCGATGATGATTATTGTCTGTATGATGACTCTTGCTCGCAATACATTGTCTGTGACCGAGTTCGCGACCGATGCTGAGATTCTATATGATCGCCTCAAGAACGAGACTACGCGTCAAGTTGCAATCTTGGCGATTGAAAAAGTAATTGAGGCACCAAGGATCACTGCTGATGATTTTAGCGAACGATGGATTACCGAAGTCTCCAGTGAACTTGCATCACTTTTGCGCAAAGCTGATCGAGAGCTGCGCGCTTCTTCTTTGGCAACACTGAAGGTTGTTGTTGAGAAATTCTCACAGAAGATCTTGCCGGACACGGGTGTGTTGATTGTCAATATCTTGCTTGGTGTATTGTTGGAAGATAGTCTGCAGTTCCTGGCTCCGTCTCTAACGATCTTGTCCACGCTTGCGCCACTCATGACGGCCGATCTGCAAATTACAATTTGTGAATCTGCTGTATCACTTGTGTCTAAACAGATTTCTTCGTCTGCGTTGAAGCCGCTTCTTTTGCTTTTGGATATACTGTCTAGATCTGGACATGCAGCATCATTGTTTAGCCAGCTACAAAATGAAGAGTCGATGATTACATCACTGGGAGCGAAGGCTCTTGCTGTGGTGATTGTCAGCGGAGGGCTCGCATCTGAGCAAATTCCGCGTTTGAAAAAGAGTGGGTATGAGGAGACTGACGGGGAGGCGGTACGTGGAGTGTTGATGGTGCTTGGTGAGATTGCTGCCGTGATGGATGGCGCTGCACCGGCTGATCTTGTACCAGTCGACATGCTGTTTGACCGATTTGCTGATCCTCGAGACGAGGTGCGAATCACAGCCGCGCAGACGTTGGGTATTGTGGCTGCGCGACGTGTTACAGAATACGTCCCGCTTATTCTCGATCGACTGACTTCCGACTCTGGTGTTGCGAGAATGCTCGTGATTGCGCTCAACGAGATTACGGTATTCTGTGGAGCCTCGGATGACGATGATTTGGGTTTGAGCAGCAGTAACGCTGACAAGGCTAGTGTCCTGGCCCCTTATGCGCCTAAAATTTGGACTGAGCTGTTTGCACTTGATATGGGTAGCTCTGACTCCGCATCAGCAGTAAGCGAAAAGGACAGCGTGAAGTCTGTTGTGGGAGAATGCATTGGTCGCCTGGCGCTTATTTCTCCGAGCCAGTTTATTCCTGATTTACAGTCGAGGCTTGCTAATGGGGATGCCGGCACTCGCAGCATTGTAATTACTGCCGTACGATACATGTTGAGTCAGCCGCAGTCCGAATCGATTGAGCTTGTGTCGAAGATTTCGGAGCATTTGCGTCTTCTTCTGGCTGATTTTTTTGCGCTGCTGGAGGATTCTGATATTGATAATCGCAGATTAGTTGTGACTGCAGTTTCGGCAGTGGCGCGCAACTACCCCAGTTTCTTGACTGCTCATTTGACTAATGTTCTGAACTTACTTTTTGTGAATACAGTTCCGCGACCGGAATTGATTCGCGAAGTACAGATGGGTCCCTTCAAGCACAAAGTTGACGACGGCCTTGATGTTCGCAAAGCTGCTTATGAATCAGTTTACGCTATTGTGCTTGCATATTTCGAATCCGATGGTGTGGGTGCTAGTGATTTAGGAGGGAAAATTTCAAAGGAAGATGCCATGCTTGATAAGATTGTTGAGAGAGCTGCGTATGGATTGAAGGATGATCATGATATTAAAGTGATTAGCTGTCTTATTATTGGAAAGATTGCACAGATCGACTGCGGTGTCATTGGTGCCGGTATGTCAATTTCCTTTTTTTTTTTTTTTTTTTTTTTTTTTTAATTTGTTTTCACTAACGATTGACAGACCTTGATACTCTTGCAAGGGAATTTACTACTTGTCTTACGATCAAACTCAAAGAGACGACAATTAAGCAAGAAATTGAAAAGACAGGTGAATTGCAACGTCGCGTAGGAGCAGCTACACGCGCTATACGGGACGCATTCGCCGCACATCCTGACGGTGCGGTACAGAATGCTGCGTGGGAAAAGTATATAAAGGAAGTCTATCCTGGGAATAGTAATGCTGTTGGTGAGCAGGCTGTTACTGGTGGACGAGGGTAATTGTGAGTTGAAATATATCAATATTTACGTTTGTATAGATGAGATGAGATGAGATGCGATGTTATGAGGTGCGAATTATATCAACTTAATAAAAGTTTTTTTTTTTTTTTGGTTTAAACTTCTTTTTGAATTGTCTGATGAGACAGTCAAATCTGATGTGGAAAGCAATATTAATGACGGCCTGATCTTTCTCAGACCTGGCTCTCGGTTTCCCAGGCAAACGAATGAGCCGCAGCCATGAAATTGCAAAGATATTACACATGCCAGCGACGACACACATCGTAATCAACGACAATTGAGATCAAATTCTACGTTCAATATCTACAATGGCATCCTTTTCTTTTTTCAGTACTTCAACGCGTTCTTTAGGCCGTGCGCTATCTACCGAAATGGTCTCTGTCGCGCACTATCTGCCAGCTTCGCACAGGTTCCTCTCGAAAATTGCTTTTCGTAGCAGTGGCACTTCTATCAGCACCAGTTTTATTAGCGGATATAGAGGAGAGGTGATTGCGAGAAAAAGTCCGAATTTATGGAAAAGATTTGAGTCTGGTGTAGCGGGGTATAAACCTCCTATTCAGTACGTTTACGAGGATGCAAGTACACCCTTTTTTTTCTTTTGATTTCAAATTTACTGGATACGAATGGAGGATGAGCTTACATTTTCGTGAAACAGATTAAGAAACTTAGTCAGGATCCATCGCCAGATAAAATTTTAGTTGACGTTCGCGAACCAATCGAATTACAACAAGAAGGACAGATTCCAACCGCCATAAATATTCCCTACAAGTCCTCTCCCGAAGCACTTTCGCTTTCAGAAGCTGAATTTGAAGACAGATTTGGATTTGAAAAACCGTCAAAGGATAAAGAACTTGTGTTTTATTGTCTTGGTGGAGTCAGATCCGATTATGCGCAGCAGTTGGCTGGTGAATTTGGTTATGACAAGAGAGGAAATTATGCTGGATCGTGGGAGGATTGGGTAGCACATGAGAAGAAGTAGTTTGCACGGGATTTAATATGATTTCGTATTGAAAATCAATTCCTAGTAATTATCAATAGAACAGAACGCCAGTTTTTATTTTACGTCATATATATACAGCTCATCACTCCTGAATAGACCGAGCATAAGGGATCTTCTTTCTCTCTTTTGCAATATTTTTCTTACGTCGTCTCTGGATCGCATGGTCGACATCAGATTTCTTCATTTCGCTGAATTTTTGTGTTAAGACAAGCTTCCTCTTATCGGCTGTACGAATCAGTTAGAACAAAAGTTTTTTGGATAATCATCTTCATTGAAACAGAAGAATCGGCTCACCTTTCTTTAAGTAAAATGGCTTTTTTCCCTGCTTTACTTGTTCTCGTTCAGCTCGTTCAGCTTCTTTAATCACATTCTTTTCGAATTCTTTCTTCTTTGCCGCATTGTGCTTTGACTCTAAACTCTGACACTCTTTCTTTAATTTTGCAACCTCAATCGGATCCCGAGCTTTACCAATCTGCTCTTTTAATTGCTTTATTTCTTGCTCGCGGTATTCATTCAAAAATCTGTAATTTTTGCGAAATTGAGTGTCGTCAAATTTGCCGGATAGAGATTCAAATCGCGGATCACGACGAACTATTTTAGGTACTTCGACCACTTCGCGAAATCGGGGAACTGGCTTTTTAGCAGATACTTCCTGTGGAGCATGTTTTGATAATCTCTTTAGTTTTCTCTTTGGTTTCTCTTCTAGACTAATAAACTCGTCATTGTCTTCAATATTCTCATTGTCACTGTCTTCGTCTTCTTCGTCTTCTGAAGATTCTTGTTTGTGTGATTGCTTGCCGGTCTTTTGGTATCTTGAGTTAGATTTTTGTGATGGATTAATGTGACTTCTGAACGGTTTCCGCTTGATTTTTTTTGTCGGTTTGTTGGCTTGTTGGGCAGCCATGGTTGGATGCTAAAAACAGGCGGATGGCAAAAGTGGTGGTTGGAATAAATTTCAGGTTTGGGAGATTTATCTTTGACGAGGTTTATAGCCTTTTTTTCGATGATTAGTTAGCAATCTACATATTATTTGATTATTTTTATTTGATTCAATTTATACATGTAATATTTTATATTAAAATTGTTGTTTATTAAAATCTATAATCACTTATAACACCAGTACTCAACACTCTCAAAATCTAAATAACTTTTTTCAAATATTGCTTCAAACAATCGTAAACACGATATGAAAGACTCAAAAGAAAAAAAGTAAAAACCAGTATTCTTAGTCAACAACCACTCCATAATAAAATAGAGAGGTTTGCGTCAGTTGCCGGTAGTGCAATAGCAACGACACGATGCACACAATCAATAGGCAAGCCCAGCGGATTGCGTGCCGGGGGACAAAAATAAGAGTAACATTAAAAGACACGAATAGTGTCGTTTCAGTTGTTACACTGAAAAGAACAGATACTACACTTGATCTAAGCCAAAAGGCAAAGAGAGTTAAAAAAAAAAGAAAAAGAAAAGCAAAGCTTTAGGGACCAGCGCCCTCTTTTATAGATCTTGATCAAGAACAAGGGTTGGGGCTGTTCTCAAGCCCTACACTTAGGGTTTAGTATTTATAATATACCATTCTCAGACATTTGGCATTTACAATCGCAAACTGAGACTGCAAAAGAGCAAGAATGCGTATCTATTTTCACTTCAATGAGTTTTAGGAGCTGGTCGACTGCAAGTGCTCGATTGCCGTAATTTCTGTCCTACTATAAATAGCCCAAATAGGTGTCGGCAGCCATCAATTCATGACATACTATGCGGCTCTGATGGGAGAGGCCTCGACAAATCTAGTTTACTCCTTATATATCCACGACCGCCATCGCCACTTGTCCATACTTTACAATATCCTCAACACAAATGACATCTTACCAAACAAAAACAGCACCAACAAATTATAATGACGCGCTACCAATTCATTTTGCAAGTGCCCAGCCGTCGTCTCTTGGAGGCGGAAAATCCAGTGGATCACTCCACAGGCAATTATTGAATGTTCAGCAACAGCAACAGCAAACTGAGGTCCTCGTTATCCCACCCGCGACAAGAGGTGCAGTATTTGACTCGATAGAACCGAGCGAATCTGATAAATTCATATCGGTTGAGCAGACTTCTTTGGACCTTGAACAGCTACTTGCGCTTCCCAACGCAGTTCGTATTCACTCATCCAACTCACATATAAGTAGAAAATTATTAACTTGCCACAGATTCCAACCCGAGAGGCAACGCACTACTGCGCAAAGTTGCGAAATTCAGTCCCATCGCTCTCGCAACCACATCTACAAGAGTTCAGCGCTATCGTCGAAATCGTGCTTAAGGGCGATAAACTCGCGGCAAGAGGACGACTAGTCAAGTTCATGATGGTTGAGAATGGAGTTGCCTCGGCATGGGGAACTGCTTTGCGGAGAATTATAGACGGCGTCGAGATTAGTTTATAAATTATTTCGCATTTTAAAGGAGTTTGGCATTGCTTTTTTTTTTGCTGTAACATATGTTACACCTCATTCAAAATTTGTATTGTAGGTAATAGCGTTATATGTAAAAAGTACTTTTATGAACAGAAAAACGAATCAAACACGAAGAAAAAAGCAACAACTCGATCAAATACTTACTCTTCGTCCTTGTCAGCAGCATCAAAAGCATCTTTCGGCACATCGTACAAGCGAATAACCGGTTTGTTAGGATCCTTGACAATAACGTATTTGCCCTCAGGAAGCGCCATGCACATATCAATAATCGACCGCGCAATACCCCATCCATTCGCAACACTGAAGTTCATCTGGTTGGCAAACTCCCGCGGTTTATATCCGACAACGCCAAGCACGACATGACGACTCTTGTCGCGCGGGTTCGCGCGAGACACAAAGCCGAGCTTCATTTGCTCTGCACCAGCGAGAATGCTCTGCACAGTCCAGCGCGCCAATTTGCAACTGTTATTCTTCATCTCAGTAGCGACGACGGCACCGCGCTGACTGCTAAATTTGGAACGCCAATCAAGGGCACCGCCAGCACCAGGGGCGCGTGTGTCAAACTCGTTGAGCGCCTTGATGGTAATAAACGAGTCTTCGCCAGACGCGTTCTTGATCGCTCCGTCAACTTCAGTACGGACAATCAGGTTAAGCGGCTCCTCCTCATCCTGCGCCGAGAGGTTGAACTTGCGGTACCTGTAACCACGCGAGGCCAGCGGTTCAGTCTCTTCATCCGGATTGTAGAACGGATTCGGGTGCGCAAATTCATGCTTAAACTTCTCGGACTCGGTAACTGCCTGTGCGGCAAAGTTGTGGTTGATAAACGTAGCCTCGAGAGCGAGCGACGACGGAGAGTTGATTGACTCCTTACCGTCTGCGGCCTCGACAGGCGGCTCGATTGCGTTTTCGTTGACAGAAACGAAATCGAGGGGACTGCCGTCGCGCTTGTCGAAAAACAGCTTGTCACCTTCACGTGTGACGACGATATCCCACGGATTCACAGATCGTGGGAAGCACATGAGCATACTGAGGATCGAGTCAGTGGCAAAGACGGTACCTTCATTCTTCGCGGCAAGCTGCTGAATAACAGGATCATCAGAAGTGGTAGGATTATAAATCAGAGCGTCGATAACCTGCAGTCTCCACTCAGATGATGCGCCAGGTCGGTCAAGACTCTTGTCGTAGTAGTATGTAAAACCATAAGTGTCAATGTCCGCGCCCTCCTTGATATCCAACGACAGCTTCTGCAGCCGCGTAAAATCAATTTCTTCAAGCATCTTCCACTCAGGCTCAATAACAACAGAAGAATCACGCAATCGCTGAGGCTTGTCATAATCCTTCCAGCCGAACCGCCGTCCACCAGCGGCTCCACCCCGCTGTCCACCCCGCTGTCCTCCGCGCTGACTATCGGCGCCTCCACGGCCACCATACCGCGAAAAACCTCCGCGGGCAGACTGATTACCACCTCGAGTACCCCCACGAGCGCCACCGCGAGTATTGCCTTGCGAGCGAAGCACGAGACCGCCACGACCTTGGCCGAATCCGCCTCCACCGCGAGGCTTGGCTGCTGCGCTTCTGCTGTCGACTACAGAGAAACTAGCTTCATCATCCTCATTTTGGAATTGGAAGTTCGATACAGTGCTGGCTCCATAAGCCTGGTAGGGATCTGCCGTGAAAAATAAAAATTAGCAACTTTAAACCTTTTTTTTATTTTGGTAATATTGGTAATATATGATTTCCAGAATGCGTACCTCTATGATTGCGTCCACCTTGACGACCACCGCGTTGATCACGTCCATCACGTCCGGGCTCTTGTGACCAGTCAGCAAGTTTTCCAAGTTTATCACTCTTCGAGAACGGCGCGAACGGAGCGTCCTCAAATGAAAGACCTTGAGTGCTCGCCTCGGAGGTCGACGGGCCCCACGCAGAGCCAACAGGCGGCAAAGATGGTAACGTGAACGATGCCATAGTGTTCTTCTGACTTGTCAATCAATGTACGATTCCGTAGGCCAAGTGACTACAGATTGAACTTGATTAGGGAAGGGAAAAATATGTTAGCTGTGAGAAGGAGGTCTGAGATGGTGAGGCGCGTGAAAAAAATTCAGTACGAAAACCTCAACTGCGAACAGTGCCTCGTCTTTTGTAATATATATATATTTGAAATGCTGAACTTTCTCTACTAGAAAACTACACGTTTGCTGTTTTATACTTAAATTCATCATTATTCCCATTTTTAACATGAGATCACACGAGTTGAGCCTAATAAGTTCATTTCCTTGCTTTAAAAGACTCTACAGCGTTATAAATTATAATCATATTAAAACTTCTTCTCAACCTTTGAGTCCAGCACCCACTGCTTTTTGTCATACTTTGATGGCCAGATTCCACTCTTTCCCGGCGCAAGGATTCCTTTTGGATCAATAGCATTCTTGATAGTCTCATTCAGCTTGCGCTGAATATTATCATTGAAACTATACGTTCCCTGAATCTGATCCATTAACCCGATATGCGTACGGTACTCTCCCCATCCATGCTTTGCGCAGTCGTCAATTAACGTCCGGATAAGCCAGACAGCGCGGTCCCTCTTTTTCGGATTTCCGCGAGGGAAGACGACACTGACGATATGATGCATTTCGCGCATACCGACAGTGAAAGTACCAATAAAATCCATACCTGCCTCTTCGAAGCGACGTTTCGAGACCTCGTATTGCTTCATTGCATCGTCACCAGATACCTTACTAATTGGGGCAAAGAAGAGATGAACTCCATTAGGCTCCCAGTCAAGCCAGTTGAGCTCGTCGTAGGTTGGAATGCCTCTAAGAGTCTTTGAGCGGATGTGCAAGACACTATTCTCTTTCATGTCTTCAGGCAACAAGAACTTTGCTCCAGGGATTTTCAAAAATGCCTCCTTAACAACGGAAAGCATGGCATCACGAATAACAGGTGGACCGTAAACTGCGCCGTAGAAATTCCAGCGACCGAGTTGTAGTTTCTTCTCGATTGCACGTTTGTCTTCCTCCGTTATAGGACCTTCGTAGGAAACATATTGTTTCTTGTGACCAAGTACTGCAGCGTCGAGTGTGATGTAGCGAATAGTGGGAACATTTGGAAGAATATTCTGTAGTCGAAGAGGGCGAATAGTCTCAACCAGAGGATGCAGATCTTCCTCATTAGGAACAGTGACGAGATAACTCTGAAAGCCACCCGGATTAGGCATGAGCCACATTCCCATCTTGGTAACGATACCAAGCGATGACTGTGTGAAGATACCATCAAGATAGGGACCAAATCCGTAGTTGAAAAGCTGCCAGCACTTGTTGGGCGGCTGCTCGTGCAGCGGCGCGTCGGGATCGAAACCTGGCTGCGTTGGATCAGGCATTGCGCCCATGCCGGTGCGATAGAGCTCACCATTTGGCAGCACGATCTCCATACCGCAATGCATCATAAAGTGATCTAGATGAATCAGTAAGAATGGAAGAAAAAAAAAAGAACGGCGGACACTGTCAATTACATACCTCCATACGGAGTGTATCCCACACCACGATCAAGACAATTGCCAACGACAGAACCGCCTCCAAGATCAGGTACGTCAATCCAGAGCTTTTCGTGCAGATTATGTTCAATCAAATAATCATACAACTCCGAATAAGTGACACCAGGCTCAAGCAGACAACTCGCCGAGTCCTCGTCAACACTGAGTACCTTGTTCATATTCTTGCCCATATCGACGACGACGCTGCCCCGAACGCGAGGTGCAGCACCGCCGTAGCCAACGTTGCGGCCAATAGAGATAGGCCAGAGAGGGATCTCATACTCGTTTGCAAGACGCACTAAGGCTTGCACTTGCGGCACGGAAGACGGCGTGACGACGGCAGAGGCGACAAAGAAGTCTTCATCATAAATGGAGTGCATGTCATGTACCTTGGACTGCTCAAGATACCAGCCGCCTTTGAGCTGATCTTGTGAGGAGACAAGGGTAATCTCGCTCTTACCGCAAACATCTCCGACACCAGCCAAGAACTTTGCGAATTTCTCACCTGAGGTTCCGGGGGGCAGGGCCAGCGGGCCCCCCCATGCTGACTCAACGTTCTCGGTATGAGAAGCGTCGAGCTTGAGATTATCTGCAAAAGTAGCGCTCAGCTTGCCAATTGTCGCCATGATGAAGGTGGAGTCAGAATCGGCGGTGCGATGGAAGCGTAGAATGGGCACTTCCTTTATGTGCAATTACTCCAATCTGGGAATTGCAGTGGGTATCGCATTCTCGGCTTTCTAGATTCCACATTGCATCCTTTTTTTCCTTGATTACGGCTCACTCCTCACGCCTGCCTTCTTCTGCCTGCCGTAGTGGGTTTTCTCCGCAACCACACTCGATCTGCCACAGCGTGGCCCAAACGTGACCGGAACTTTACCCCGCATTAGGGTACCCCACACACGCGGCTCACTTCTCCAGCGCGGTGCACCTCACCACACCATTCTCTACGTGAATCATTGATTGAACGTGAAAAAAAATGAAGAGAAAAACATTATTGTACTAAATTAAACTGCTCTATATTAATGTACAAAATTCTCCCTTTCATTCAGATCGTCAAGTTGTCAAGTGCAGTCAGCACCTGCCCGACATGCGAGCTGTCATCAACATCGACCGTGCCCGTGCCAACCTCGACCAGCACCGCATGGCCACGCACCATAGCACTGAGAAACTTCTCCGCCAGCACAAAGTATTCGTGCGAGTTCTTTGTAAATCCCAGGTTTTGCCGCTGCGTCTCCGACATCGCATCCATCCTCATCTCCCATAACGCTCTCCACCGCCGCAGCGCCATTTGCATATGATCAGGTGCGCTGATCGGCTGAATCGCGCGTCGAGAGAATATCATCGTGTTGAACATATTGATAAATAAAAACAAGTTCAGCACTGACGCGTTTCCCAGTCTGTTAAACACTTCATTATCTGAAACGTCGGGATCGAGTAACAGCCGTATAGACTGGGACAGCGACGGCGGTCGTCTGCCAAACTCTTGCAGCGCATGCGTATGGCAATACATCGCGTTGGGCGCAAAAAAGCTCTCGTCCCAGCACGCAAGATGACCAGTCATTTCGGTTAGTGTGAATCGGGCCGGAGTGTTGTGGAAAATGGCATGCTCGCAATCGAGCAAATATATATGAATAAGTGTTCTCACCTTGAGCTCGCTCTGAATGAATGCATACCAATCAAAATCCTCGATGCTCACCGCATGTCGTCTCCGGAAAAAGTCATTTTGCGCAGATGGCATCGACAGCGCCCGCAGCGCCGACACAACCTCACCAAATCGCTGTCTCCGCACATGCCGCTGTGCCTCGATTGTGCCGTTAAATGACTGCACGATACACATCAGATAGGCGGCCTGAATCGCCTCAAGATGCTCGTGCGTCTCGACCAGCATCTCCGACTGACCGTACTTTCCCGCCAATGCCAAAAATGCATCAGAGGTAAACACAAACTCCTCGGCGCCGTCAAGCAAATTCCGAGCTGCAGCAATATGATCTTCCGATGTCGAGTAAAGCGAACCCACCAGCGCGACCGTCAGCAGCAGCGGCAGCGATGCCGAATTTATGTCAAATGTCGGTGGATGTAAAACACACACATGCGGCTGCCAAAATTGAAAAAAATGGTGGGCGAACATCTTTACATTCTCAGCCGTAAGCAGTAAATGTGCGCTGGTTTGAAACACCGCATACGGCGTGCGAGTCAAATGCTTTGGCGTATTAACTGCAACCTCACACAAGTCTGCAATCAACTCACTCAATCGATCCGTATTCACTTCAGTGTCTCTATTCATTCGCATCAGCTCCACTCGCTCGTCCTTGTCAGTCACATCCAACAAGCTTATCCACTCTGAGTCCGACGCCACTATTCGTGTTGTGTCAAAGTATGCACTGTGTACAGTCGGATAGTGATCCTTGAAACTTGAATTTGGAGGAAGGTCAATACCAGTTATACCATCGAGCTGTAAAACATCGGTCCCTAAAATACACGAAGTCAGTTCTATGAAAGAAAAAAAAAAAAAAAAAAAAAAAAAGGCAAAGCATAGAGCTAAACACATACAATCGTCACCTCCATCCATTGAATTAGACTCATTATGATAGGCAATCATTGAATCCGAACTGCTGAGCTCTGCGTTGTCTTTCGCTGCGGATCCCTTAGACGTACCCGAGCTCTGCTGTGCCGAGCCATTAAAAAGAGCAGGCAGAGTTCGGGTACGCGAATCCATAAGAGAAAAATTGAGTAGAAACGGTGTACTCTGAGCGCTGGAGCTTGCTCGCCTTAATCTAGATCCACCACTGGCGTTAGGAGACGACTCGCTACCAGACATATTTGCTGACGATGAGTCTGAAAGATGAGGTACGCCACCTAACGGACTTGGCCAGTCCAGATCTGCAATCAGACTTGACACGATATCGTTAGAGGTATCAAGACCGGAGATATTGAGCGGCAAAGACTCATGTAGTATATCCAGTTCATGACTGAGAGGTTCAGTCTTCATTTTTGGCATCGTCAATTGATCGGAAGACGACAACGCATCGTCAACAGGAATACTCTGCTGTTTGAATTTGATATCCGACTGCGATGCAAAAGCAGAAGCCTGTTTACCTGGGCTCTTCTTATTGTTGGACTGCTCAGTCAGACGAAAATAGGTGCAGGGAATCGAGCTCATGGCGCAGTTCCTGCATAACTCGCTGGCATCGCAAGCAATTTTTGAGCGGGCACAGGCATCGCAGGCTTTTCGCTTCTTGCCACGCTTCTGCTGGGGAATACCTTGCTGGCCACCTCGAGACGAGCAGCTAGCTGAGTGCCGCCGAGCAATATCTCTGCGACACAAAGGCTGGTTAGCATGAAGAGGACAAAGTGAAGAGAGGGCGAGAAACATATGAACATACACTCTATAGAAACGGCGACCGCAAAACTCGCACATGAAATTCTTTTCACCAGAGTCTAATTAACTGGTTAGCACCTGGTTGCATAAATAAAGAGCATCGAGTTTCGGCTCAAGCTTACGGGTTACCTCATGGCGTCGCAAATGGCCACTCCGAGCATAGGAGGCTCCGCAAACGGCGCAAAGGAACCTCTCAGGAGCCTTGTCGGTCAGTTTTTCGTTCGCCGCTTGAGGCAGAATTGTAAGAGGAGAAACCGCAGAGGTCATGATCGTAGTGTTGCAAGACTAGCCACTGACAGACAGTTGATAGCAAGCAATCTTTTAGTGGGTGGTGGAGGTAGAGTGGAGGTCCGACAAGAGAAGAGTACGAATCCCACAATTTAACGCAGATGCGGGGAAGCTTGCGGCTCCCCCGACTGCGACAAACCCCCTCCTAATCCTCCTCTTCCTGCCGCGAGTTGCGGTATTCAGTTATGTGTTCATTCAACGTATAGATGCAAAGACAAAGAACTTATAGCTGGTTAGTTTTTGGCAGAAAGGAATTAGTCCTCTATCGCTCTCGCTGTTTCTATCTCCGCTACAGATTCTGATTAATCATATGTTACTAACACGTGTCGTATTTCATAGTGTTGCGGACTAAGTAAGTAGTACCCCACAAAGCACGCTTGCGTATGATCGCAATATGATTATTCTCATAGCCTTCTCAATCATTGATGTATTGTTTCTAGGCTGCAGCCGCAACATGATCGACACGCTCATCCTCAATCTCAGAATATGGATGTTGTCGGAGCTGTCAACATCAGAAGAGACCGTATCGACATCTTTGTAGCACTTGTTTACCCACGATATATTCTTTGACTAAATTTTGAACGATCTATGCCGCGGCCGCATCAAGAACAAGATCGAGTGATCAGATACATCAAAGACATCAAAGAGCTTGCCCGCTGCGACGAATTGTCCGCAGGCGACGAGAGCAGGTGGAAGATGAGTGAGCTAAATAAGATAGACTAGAAGAGCTAGAAATTTGATACTTGGGGCTCGCTTCGCACTTTAAAGTTATCGGCTTGGATCCGCCTCCACCGCCCAAGATATTAAAGGTTATATCGGGTCGCCAGTCGCCAGAATGGATTTTGTCATTCGAGCCTGAGACTGAGAGGAGGAGTCTTTTGTGAATTCACCCGGCTGTACGCACTGTTATTCCGGGGCCAGAGCGGTCGCATTTTTCGTCAATGGGTTGGGTGAGCTTGCAGCCAGACTACAGGGTGCAAGAGATTATGGCAGTGTCCGCGAATAGACTGTAAAAGTGAAGTATTTGGATATAGTAGGTTAATTTAGAGTATTTTGTATTATAGACGGGAGGGAGTGGCTGGATCCCAAGCTTGCGAGAGACCTGTTGCTGCCGAATCTGACTACGAATGATGTACCGAGCTTATTAAGTAGGCTAGAGACAGGAACAGAGTCAAGAGTTGAGAAGACTAGACAAAATATCAACAATAGCAAATATGATAATAATAGCAAGAGTAAGAGCAGCAAGAGCAAAAAGAGCAGTAGACCGCAGTATTAAGAGACGGGGTGTTTACGCCTTACATAAGCGCGCACTATGGAATGTGTGATGGTCTACCAATAGCCTCACATCTGCGCCCAGTGCTAAAGACAGCCGCCATCTTTACTATGGGTGGGCCCATAGTAAAAGGCGCACCGCCCGCACAGTCTACTTCTTCGCAGCCAAAGCCTTCTCTCCCTGCTTTGCTCTCTCGCTCAAGAACAGCTTAATCCCACTCCTCCGCTCCTCTGATCCCGTACGCTCCCCTTTTTTTTTTCTCTCTCTCTTGCTACGACAATTTCTTTTCTTCTTTTTCTTATGCGCCTTCTCTCTGGCGACTCCTCTTCTCTGATCCCTGCCTCACCGCCCTTTCCCTTGTATACATACTAACAACACGCGTCCCCGCAGATCCACCCCGATCTCCCGCAATGGCAAAGGAAACAAAGACCAGAAAGGCAAAGACTGCCGGCCGCCGCAAGAAAGGTAATTCCGTTTATTCTCCCCATTCAATTTCCCTGTCGCTACGTTGTCACTTCGGCCGTCAGCTTGCTGTCTGCGATCGGCGACGCGTCTCGTCCGTCGCCCGTCCGCTAGGCCATCCATCTCGACACACTTCATCACCACAGCCGCCACCCCCTCCTATTCTGCTCAATGCTAACCACCCAAACAGACCCTAACGCCCCCAAGCGCTCGCTCTCTGCTTACATGTTTTTTGCAAATGAGCAGCGCGAGACTGTCCGCTCGGAGAATCCCGGCATCGCGTTCGGTATGCAACACATCCTCTCTGCTGTTTCTATTTTTCTCTTGCAATTCTCTGTTCTAATCATTTTCTTGCTATAGGTCAGGTTGGCAAGCTCCTTGGTGAGCGATGGAAGGCGTTGAGCGCAAAGGACAAGATCGTATGTTTTGTCGTTTGTTTGTTTATCTTTCCCTACCAAACTAACTTTTTTTCTTCCCCCAGCCCTACGAGACTCGTGCAGCGCAGGACAAGAAGCGCTATGAGGATGAGAAGGCTTCTTACCTCGCCAACGGAAGCGCTGATTTCGAGGAGGAGGAAGAGTAATTCTCTTGTATTGTCGCCTCTTGTGAGTCTCCTTGTGTGTACATGTGTCCTACTCAGTGCACGTCTGCACTGCCTCTCCTTGTTTGTGCTTTGTTATATTAGTGTCAAGTCGGTCTATCCAACACTCTAGTTGTGTTTTATATTACTATTTTTATTATTGCAATGCGTCTTATATGCTGTCGGACTGGACTTTGGGTTTTGCTACTTGGAAGGGGCCTGGTGGTATTTGAGTTATCTTTTTCATGTATGTGTGTGGGTTGATTTTCTTTCCTCTTTTTTTTTTGACTTTTTTTTTTTACATGTTATTCTTTTTGCTTTAAAACTGTCTCTGTATACTAATATCTTTTTCCGAGATGTTATTTTTATTGTAATCTCTGGTATTTGTACTTTTAATGATATTGAATGTGTTTTCAATACTGGTAGTTGCAAATTTATGCGAACTTACTCAATTATTCCCAATTCATAAATCGTTTCTCTTCTATTTTTAATCATGTCTTTGTGACTTTGATAATTAGCAATTATATAAATGTCTGTTTGTCTACGCTGACAGAAGGTGAGATTTCTTCCCATACTAAACGCGAAATTGACGCGTCCACACACCGCAAGTTGCGACCTCCCGCCATACTAATGCACCCGCCATACTAAGGCGCCGCATCTCATACTATATCTACTCCCGCGAAAATTACTGTGTGGCTTTGTAGGATTGGTACAAACCGCCAGGCTGGTGTGAGTTTGCGTAAGAGACGAGGTAAACATCGTTATCTTCATAATGTGCTGTGTGCTCGCGTCCAGGTGAGTTTTTCTTTTCCTGTGCATGACTTCGCCACTTTTTTTTTTTCCTCGGACAACTGAATGTATGTAAATTTAATCGCTATCTTCTTTGACAAACTGGAAACTTTCTGGTTTTGTTTCTTTTCAGTTATCATCAGTCTCTTGTCAAATCTCAGCTTCCCTTGTTTCTTGACATGTCAAAATCAATCATCATCCTCATGATGATCACGTCGAAGTATATTCTCGTCCATTTGAATACCTGGCTAAAATTTTACTTTAATAGGATATCGATATAAAGCGAATCTATCTGTTTGACAAAGAAGTATCAAGAAACTTTAGCAGTTTATGTATAATTGACGTTTTCTCAGAATATTAGTCAATAGAGAGGGTTCTCCAGTGCTGCTCAGAAGAAGTGTCTAATCAAGAGTTTACTTGCGTTGCTACACCATCGACTGTCGTCTCTATTCGATATTTAGTACTAACACAGTTATTCTTGTAATCTGTTAAGTTCTTTCTACTTTAAACTTGTGTGCCATCATCTAACTCAATAAATCTGATTGTATTTGCCTAGAAATAATTTTATAATCATATATACCACAGGCAGAGAGAAAGCAAAATTGAAAACAACCGAAATATAAAACACAACCCATATGGAACAAAAAACAGAAAAACTTAAAACTTACAGAAAAAGACACTAATATAAATAGTATAGTGAATTTGGCTGCACAGCAGCGGCTGAAAATCCAGATTAGCACTTGTCAGGTCCGGATTCGAAAGCGTCGCGATTAAATTGCCACACATTTTTGTCTGGCACTAAACCAGCGTCGGTGGCCAATTTTTTCAAAGACTCAGAGTCCTCGACAAAAGAGAAGTACCGTCTTGTCCACTCTCTGCCTTCTTCCTTCTCCTGCTTGCGCAGCGCGCGCTGCTCATTTTCGATCTTTGATTTTTCGACATGAATAGTGTCGTAATCCATGACGGCAACTGCAGCCGCAACTTTCGACCACGCTTTACGCGACTCGTACGCGGATTGCTCTTCAAGGTCCTTGATCTGCAAGGGCACGATATGGTGCTCCGTGGCATCGTAAAAGATGCTCTCAGACTTGGTGCGCTCGTCCTTGATCGTAGACTTTCCGGACCACTGGCCTGAGAAAGAGTAGATTGGCTTTGAGGAGCCACCGGGAGCAAACAGCTTCGCCTTGTAAGAATTCTTCTTGCCCGAGAAGTAACCTTTACCAGAGTAATCAATCTTAACCTTGTACCCCGACGAGCTTTGAATCACAGTAGAGCCTTCGAGCTCAACGTAGGGCGCACCATAGAAAAGACCTTCAATGTGCAGCGCCGGCAAAGTAATGTAATACGTTTCGTCGAACTTGTTGATCTTGTAGATAGCATGTCCGACCTGCTTGATATTAAGAGTCGTCGTCGACACGGACGCCTTTTGCCCGTTATAGCCTGTCAATTCCACACCGTAGATGTCGTTGAAAATCGCATACGCAGTCACAGGAGGATGATGCGAGACCTGCTCAGAAACAAGCGATGTAGTACCTTCGTCGTCGGTTTCCCATTTGCCGAGAAACATCTCGCCCAAAAACGGATTCAGAGGCTTCTTTTCTGACCCAAGAGCTTCGTTACGAGAAGTGTACTGGCCCTTAAGAGTCGCGATAAACCATTTAAAAACTGCCACGGCTCGTTCTTCAGGGTCGACGATCATTGACGGCGCGACGAAGAGATCCGGAAGTTCGGCCCAGAATTTAGAGTATTCGGTCAGCGAGGTCGCCGAGAGAATAAACGGCGGCGCCT
This sequence comes from Kockiozyma suomiensis, assembly GCF_038497685.1. NCBI lineage: Eukaryota > Fungi > Ascomycota > Lipomycetes > Lipomycetales > Lipomycetaceae > Kockiozyma > Kockiozyma suomiensis. The sequence goes on from NW_027117672.1 coordinate 667,785, forward strand.
TGACAATGTTTTAGTTAGTCTATGCATCCGCAATAACAAGTGATATAATAGAACATACGGTGATGGAAGCAATATCACCCTTCGATGTGGCAAGGGACTTTAAGAAAGTCATCCATGGTCCCTTCTGAGACTGTTTAAAGCGTTAGACAAAGAGTTTTATGATTAGAACAGTGCAGCCACCAGCAATAATTGCAGCAAAAGCATTTTATACTCAAAAAGAGATTTTCGAAACCAAGTGATCACATACAGCAGGAACCTGGTCAATTTCTTGCTCTGATGATGCTGAGTCGGCCATGTTGAAACAAGGGGAGTCAAAGAGAGGCTGGTGATCAAAGAACTAGCAAACACAAATGTAACAAAAAAAGGCAGGTCAAGACAATCCAAGCACGTTATTATATATAGCAAACAAAGACTGCGATGCTTCCTGTTTCACTTCGAGCAGTAGCTGGGAATCAGCGACGAAGAGAGACGAGGATGAGTTTTCTGAGTATAGATTTGGCTACCGGAGTACTGTACTTTTTTGGTGAATGACGACACAGCCCAGATCTGTGCCGCTTTAAGAACGCCTGCCAAACCTCGCTTCCCGCACTGTGCCAGTCGGCGAGATTAGAAGCTGAATGAGATTTTGCAATTTAGTATTATACATATATTTTCGTTCAATCTTGTATACTCTATCAGCGGACATCTCTCACAGTACACTCCCTCGTATTCGGCCAAGTCGGATCCCCGACGCTGATGCGGATATGCTATTTTCCAGGTCAAGGGTATAACTCACAATGTGAACTTCTGCGGCTTTGGATCACAGACGATCGCTGCTGGAAGTGCACAGATGTGGACGCAGACTACAGTGTGCAAGATTTGCAGGATAAACTGTCGGCCGGCCACGGCCCTGATATATTCAATGCGTTCTCTTTTCTATTTTTGCTTGAACATAAAGAAATTCAAGGCGTGTCGTCGAATTGCGAGTATGCGTCCGTGAAGCACGTTCGCTATATTACTATATCGGGAAATTTGTACACAGTAAGTAGACAAGCAGGGGAAGCCCATGTAAACGCAGGCTGGCAGATAAGTATTCAGTCCTCAAATAATAAATGCGTGACCATCGACGGCACCTGACAAGGCCAATGCTCTCACGGTCTCTGATCCTGGTATTCTTCGGCTTTGCGGCTCGCTGATAAATATAAATATTCTCTCGTCCTGTCATGTCCTTTCTCTTTGACTCCTACTTCTTCCCCATATCATTACGTACTCATACCCTGTATTCCACTTAGCCATGACGGAGACTGTCAGCGACCCAAATCACAACAGTGTGTATCTCTATAGCTTCCTCCTTTCCTTCTCTTTAAGAAAGTGCTAGTGCTAATCAGGATGATTTGACAGTTGCCCCGGTTATCAATGTTCCGTTGCCGCCTCTCGTGGGCGCAGACTCCAATGGTGAAAAAGCTCCATTGCCGAAACCTTTTACGGATAGCCCGATCGACGCCCGGTAAGCATGACTTAACTGCCAAAACCTATCGCTCGTAAGCATAAATTGTCATTAACGTTGAATACCAGTGAATCGCCAGATAAAAAGAGATCTCTCGAAGAAGATATGAAACTTGTCGACAAAAATGTTAATAAAGTAATCGCGTCTGCAGATACCAATGATGTACAAATTGAGACGAAGAGACCAAAGCTCAACGATGATACGGAAAAGAAAACTGCTGAGCTTGAAATCGAAGAAACTGCTAAACCTCTATTTGCAAAGCCAGAAAAGAAGACGACGCCAAAGAAAAATAGTGCGTCGGCACCCGCTGATTCAGAGAGGATTGCGTCGCGAACACGGTCAAAGTCTAAAGTATGAGAGGTGTGAGAGGCTTATTCTTCACATTTAATGAGTTAAGAAAAACCAAAATAATTCTTCACTTTACATTATCTCCGCTACAAAATAAGTAGTGTAGCGAATAAAACAAAAGTACACATAAAACGCCGACACAGCCCTATCCAGAAATGCAGATCATAACCTTTCTCTCGTCTTCAACTCCAAAACTTCGTCAGCTGGTATTCGCTCATACACTAGCAAATATGCATTTTGCGTCTGTTTCAAAACCTCTTCAACACTGACCTCCCATACCAAATCATCACTGATACGCCACCAGCCTTTAGAACCAGTGAATCGTCTGTACAGTTTTCTTTCTGCCCGATTGCCGAGTTCACGATGTCGATGGCGACGTTGGCGAAGAGTACGCGCGTGGGTTTCTGGTACGGATTCGACTTCAGGGGTAGATTCCTCATCTACAGCACCCATCACTCCTCTTGAAGCATTTTTTTCGGGTTCAGCAGTGGCCTCAAGATCTGTAAGAGTCAAACTGCTATGGTTTTCCTCGGCGAGTATTTTCTCAAACGTAGAATCTTTTTTTTCGCGAGCAAAATAATCTTTAAACATCTCTTTTCTTCGATAGCACTCATAATGTCCTGCAGAATGAGTTCCTAAGTGTCTAACGACAGCGACTAATCTGTATGTTTTTGTCGGTGCCTCATTCTCACTGGCTGCATCAATAGCATTGTCGGTCGATTTCTGCTCATGTATAAGCGAGCTCAAAAGATTAAGTTTACTAGATGCGCTTTGCTGGCTACTTGAGTGCTGGGTCATGAATTCAGAGAACTGCACTCGACAGTTATTGCGAGTAGCAGAATCAGAATAAATCGATCGAGACAGATGGAGAATCAATGTCTCGGGTAAATGACCAAATGATGTAGTTCGCGTTATAGTTGACTTGATCTCCTTTGGAAGCGCGGCCTCGACAGCTGGATTCAAATCTGCACCGGGATCGAGACTGTGTAGATATTCAAGATGACCTCGAGGATCTGTCTTGAATTCCGGCACATCGTCTGGCGTATTATCTCGTAAGCTCTGCGTTGTTAAATCACCAACATCAATACCACTTTGCGCCAATGATCGTGAGATCGAACTAATCAGCACTTTAAGTCGGCACGACTGGCATCCATAATCAGCAATTGTTTCACTCGATAGTACCGAGGCCATGCATTCATCAAGCGTCGAGCTCCATTTCTGCGGAACATTCAAAGTCAAAACCAAGAAATTTGTCGCTTTCGGAGCTGTCTTATGCCCGCAATGCTGGCATTCAATAGTGTCGACTATAGATCCCTCAAATGGCAAGACTTGGCGTGTCAAGACCGCGGATTTTGCGTCTAGATCTTCATCTTGTGCAGCCTTCGTCGAGCGATCATATTCTTCTGCAATGGTTTCCAGAATTAAGTGTAGAAGCTCGTGCGCATCGTGCTGTTGTCGTGTAATTCGGCTTTTGAAGGCATATTCGAGAACGTGAAGGAATGGCCATGGTGAGATTGCTTTAGGATATTGAATCGGAGTATTTAGTTCTAGGTTCTCGTTAGATACTCTTGAGTGGACTCTTTGCGTGAAAACTCAGCTTAACAATTTACCTCCTATGACTTTCTTTAACGCTGCTGTAAGTGGCTGATCTTGAATCCTCGGATCGTCGAGGTATGCCCTGATAGCTGGGCTGGAAGCGAGTGCCTTAAACGACATATTAATCAGTCTACAACTCATGAAATACACTCTTTTCATAACAAAAGTACGAGTCACACCTGCAAGTCGCTATTGGCAAAGCAGTCGTTACTCGAGTTGAGTAATCCGACGACATATCGTGAGTTACGCGCAAACCCGGCTGATCTGCTCGGCGCGTTCGGATCGGAATTACCGCCAGTCATGAAGGACGGCAGCAGGGCATAGACAGCAAGAGAGGCCACGGCAGCCAGTCCGGCATACACTAACGCCTTATTCTCAGGTACAAGAGGCATTGACTCCCCGCAAATATTTTCTAGACCTGCAACCGTTCTTAAGGAACTTACTCAGGACAGCGCGAGGAAGTGCACGTGAAGTCGTGCTGACGACTACGTACCTGACGTAATACTGGGCACGCAACCAATCCAGGCGCTCAGTAAAATTTTCGGCAAGAGCCCTTCATCACCATTATACCCCTTCTCTCCCTCGCTTCCTTATTCGCATCCCGCTTTTGCTTTAGCTAATTCAGGCTTTTGTGCTTTGGACTTTGGTGATCAGGTACGCAGAATTTGTTTGCTGGGCAATTAATCTTAGCAGTTTAGCGCTGTTACTGACGGTTACGAATTTGGTCAGATCTCTTCCAGTAGCTCACAAAGCTCGATACATGGCCGACGTCCAGCCTCGTCCATCACACAGAACTTCCAGAGGAGGTTTTCATTCATCTCGCGGCCGTTCATCTCACAGCGCCCGTACTTCCAGATCAGCCGTTCCCGAGTCGTCATCAGCAGACGTCGCGCAAGACTACACAACTTCTACCGAAATGTCTACACTCGACGACTCAGCCAAGCAGCTCAAGTCGCAGTTCGCTAGTGCCCTCGGCTCGCTGAGTGAATTATTTCCAGAATGGTCCGAAGAGGATCTGCTGTACCTTCTCCAAGAAACCCAAGGCGATGTCGAAGTCGCTGTCGTACGGATCACCGAAGGTAAATTTTTTCTTTGCAATTGTGCTATTATTCTTCATCCCGAGCAATCGATATCGCGATCATCAGCAGATCATTGTGTTTGCAATCAATCATTCTCCATTCAACAATACAATTGAATTGCTTGTTTTCATTTATCTGTGATGGAATTTTGTGATTGCCTTTGTTTCGCTGCTATCAAGCAGGGGTGGCCATTTGTACGCGAATCCATTGTTCACTGAGGAGCAGATTGATCTCTATCTACTTTGGTTTCCGTCGCTTTTGAATGATATTCCTATGAATTTTACGTGCTTAATCGATTTGTGCATGGGGTGTTGATTGCTGTTTTAGAACTCTAGTTTACTAACTGAGCTGTTTTCTCGCATAGGTCATGCTAGCCAGTGGGGTGAAGTCAAAAAGAAAACAAAAGAGCGATCAAAATCGAAAGGACCATTTACGAATGTCGAAAGCGGCAGACCTTCACCGACCGCATCTACACGCGGTAGAAGCCGTGGTGGTTCAGACCGAGGAAGAGGAGGTCGAAGTGGTAAGTTTTTTTACTTGACATGTGATTAATCTATGGCAATTATTAAGATTTGCATTTATAGATCGTGGCAGAAGCCGTGGTGGTAAACCTAATGGTGAGCTTTTTTCTTTCTACTTCTCGAGGATTGATACTGACAGTTGTTGCAGGACGGATCAGCGAGCACACCGAGGAGGCTATTTCTGCCGTACCCGCTCCAGCGCAAAGCACCACTAACGGCGAATGGGGTGCTAAGACTGACGAGGCGCCATCGCCAGTTTCAGCTGAACCTGCGTCATTAGAAAGCACTACCGAGACCGCCTCAGCGTCTGAGGCACTCGCCGCCGTCGAATCCACGCCTGCAGAATCGACAAACGGCTGGGCTTCTAGCGGTAGATCTGAACCAGTACCTACACCTGCTGTCGGAAATACGACGAGTACGGTCATTAAGCCAGGTGCCAAAATGAGCTGGGCGTCGATTGCCAGACCCGTGGTGCCAAAAGCCGAGCCACCAAAGCCTGCATCTGCCCCAGTTGCCGAGGAACCAGCGCCAAGTGCAGGGAGCGCTCCCGCTTGGAACAATAGTTTTGCTGCCACCCCAGCTCAGTCAGAGGAGTCAGCGTGGGGTCCTTCGTCTGCCGAAGGTATACCCCTTACTCAAGAAAATGTCGAGTCTGTGGTCGACGACGCCCCGCCAGCTCCTACATCCACTCTTGCATCAACTATCGACACACCATCTTCAAGCAATAATGTTACATCGGCCAAGGTTCCTCCTGGACTTGCCTCTGCGACAAAGAACGCTCGATCGCCGGCTTACTCGCGCGTGCTCAACCAGGACGCACCTGTCGTTATGCCGGGCTCAGTTCAGGCGCAGGTCTCGGGTCTGCAGTTTGGCAGCCTGAATCTTACCGATAGCCAGCCAGAGGACAGATCGGCATATGATTCTACCCCCAAAGAGCAAAACGAACCGACGTACCAGCAGGAGCCAGTTGCTGAGCAAGTGCCCACCTCGCAGCCTATCGCTGCGCAGGGCCCTGCCCTTGGTCTCTCTGGTTTCGGTCAACAGACGCAGCCGCACAGATATCAGCAACAGCAGCAGCAGCAGCAGCAGCAACAGCAGCAGCCCCAGGTACCGCAAGCACAGCAGAAATTTGAGCCGTTTTCGCAGTCGCCCTATGGAGCGTATCCGACACAATCTCACATACCAGGATTCGGTGGTTTCCCCAACGACTTCCAGAACCTGTACGGTGCCGACCCTCAGCGACAGGGATACAACTACTACGCCAACCCGTACCAGCAGAGTGCTGTCACCGGAGCTGCTGCGCAAGACGGTTTACAGCGCACCGCGTCGGCTTCGCTTGATCAGTTGACGCCATCGAGCACTTCGACTCAGCCTGCTCGGTTTGGCGTCGGATCGGAGACTACGAGTACCTCTCCCGCTCCTACGGCATCGCCTGGTGTTACTGCTCAACAGAACCAATATGGCATCCACCCGTACTATCTCTCGCCTGCTTACGCTGCGTACTATATGAGCAACTACCCGGGATACTACGCACAACAGCAGACTCAGCCGCAGCACTTTGGCCATCAACAGTCGCAGGCGGCATCGGCGCAGCCAAAGTCGGTTTATGGTCAGCAACAGCAGAGCCAGCAGCCGTCGCAGTACTATGATCACTACTCTCGCCAGCAGCAAATGGGTATGCCTGTGCAGCAACAGCAGCCTCAGGTCCAGCAAGGTCATCAAGGAGCCGGGCAGTCTGTGTCGTCTCTTGGTGGTATTCCTGATTTCCTGCAGTTGGATGACGCGTCCAAAGGTGCCGGCGCGCGACCCGCGAGCTCGGCTGGCCAGCAGCAGCAGCATCAGCAACAGTCTCAGCAAGGACAGATTCCTCAGCAGCCTATTCCCCAGCAGCAGAACGCGTACGGCGGATTTTCTGGATATCCGCCTTACAACGGCATGGGTAGCCAGCAAGGCCGACAGGGCAGTTGGGGCTATGGCCATTGATTGAGTAGATTTGATGAGGATATTTGAAGAAGGCGTCGCTATTGAGAACCCAGGCTAGGCTATATAGTCCTATTATTATATTGATGCATTCAGCTTAGTCTGGTTGAGTTTTGGGTATAGGAGGGGATGCGAGACAAAAAAAGATGACTCATGGGAAAGTTGTACTGCTATTTTCTAATGATTGAAATGGAGTCTGTTTATTTGTAGTGTACTTTTGATTTGTTTTTAGTCGTGCAAATAGCTTTTTTTCTCTCTCTTTTTATTTATTGTCATTGCGGGTTTATCTTTAGTTCCGTATTGTCTCGTTTGCTGTCTTGCTTTTAATCTAAAATTGCCTGTATTTTTCTTATTGTGAATTATTTCTATTTTATATCTCATCCTATACACGATCCGTTTGAGTGATGTAGAATGAACTAGTTGCACTTTTGCTTGAAATTAAGAAAGCAAGGGTTTGGTACACGAATGCTGAGGCATCAGTTTGTCCAGCCATCTGTTATCTCATCTCTCGAAATACGCATATCTATTCTCGGCATCCAGTGTCTTTTATCAGGTGGTTTACTCAAATTAGTACCTGTTACCGACACGCTTTGCTAAGAGTTATAGAAGTCGAATATAATATATGCTACCGCTTGGTTTCAGACAAATAATAAATCGCGCTTCCTCACAGTTCGTTCGATCAATGTCATCGTCGCCGTCTTCAGTTGGAGTCACGGCCGTGCGGGCCGATACGACAAAAATATTAGCTGACCTTCGCGAGTTGATGACAAAACATAATGTAGATATCTACGGTATGTAGTTATTGCTATACTTAGCATGTGACGTGGTGTATATCACCTCTCGTGGCCGCAGCATTCGTCCTTTGGAAGATAGATTATTAACTTGTTTTGTTCCGTTTGAAATAGTTGTCCCTTCTGAAGATTCTCATCAGAGTGAATATATAGCACCAGTTGATGCTCGTCGGGCGTTTGTTTCTGGATTTACTGGATCGGCAGGATGTGCGGTAATCACTGCATCAAAGGCCGCACTAGCTACCGACGGTCGCTATTTTCTTCAAGCAGAGCAGGAATTAGATGGCAATTGGGAGTTACTCAAACAGGGTCTACCTGATGTTCCTACCTGGCAAGAATGGGTTCTTAGAGAAGCTGAAGGAGGTAAGAATGTGGGAGTTGACGCTACGTTGCTGACTGCCGCGCAGGCAAAGAGCTTGGCAGAGAAATTGAAGAGTCGCAAAGGTGGAGAGTTAGTGGGAATGGATGTAAATCTGATTGATTTGATTTGGAATGACCAGCCTATTCGTCCAAAGGAACCGTTACGAGTGTTAGGACTTGAGTATGCGGGTAAGGCGTTTGAGGAAAAGCTATCTGATATACGAAAGGAAATCGAAAAGCAGAAGGGCTCGGGTCTTATCGTGTCCATGTTGGATGAGATCGCATGGCTGTTTAATCTTCGCGGAAATGAGTACGCAATTATTTTTATATAATCCAAGGAGTATTAAATTTACTAATTTGCGATTTATATAGCATCCCTTTTAATCCAGTGTTCTTCTCCTACGCTTTCATTACCCCTACCGAGGCATTTCTATATATTGACGAAGACAAAATCACTCCAGAGTCCAGCGAACATTTGGGTAGTGCAGTCACAATCAAGCCATATCAGGCAGTCTTTGACGATGTGAGATCATTCAGTTCAGTAGTAGCCACTTCAGACCTCAAAGTTCTCGTCACTTCGAGCGCATCTTGGGCTCTCACAAAATCCGTTGGTGAAGATAAACTAACAACTCTCAAATCCGCCCCGATTGAAGCTGCGAAAGCAATTAAGAACTCGACCGAAGTTAATGGAATGCGAAATGCTCATGTCAAGGACGGTGTAGCACAGATTCAATATTTCGCTTGGTTAGAGAGACTTCTTGATAGCGGAGTATTGTATGATGAAGTGCAGGTTGCGGATAAACTGGAGGAATTCAGATCGTATGTGTTTTCGTAAATATCTTTTTTTTTTCATGATTGAGCTGAACTAAGATCAATCAATTTTTAGTCAAAAGAAGGATTTTGTTGGTCTTAGTTTCCCGACTATCTCTTCTTCTGGATCTAATGGTGCGATTATTCACTATCAACCAGAAAAAGGAACGTGTGCGTTAGTGCAGAAAAACCTCATTTATCTTTGTGATTCTGGCGCTCAATTCCTGTACGTAATTCTATTGACGAAGAATCCGGCGATCATATAAAAGTACTGACAAGTGATATAGTGATGGAACTACTGACTCGACACGTACCCTTCACTATGGTACACCCTCGCAAGAAGAGAAGAAGTCCTATACGTTAGTATTGAAGGGACACATTGCCGTCGCGCGCGCAGTCTTTCCTAAAGGTTCAAGTGGATTCATTCTTGATATTCTAGCTAGACAGTATCTTTGGCAAGAAGGACTTGACTATAGACACGGAACAGGTCATGGCGTCGGTAGTTTTCTAAATGTTCATGAAGGTCCGATCGGTATCGGAACTCGAATGCAGTATAACGAGGTGCCGTTAGAGGTCGGTATGTTGATTTCCAACGAGCCGGGATATTATGAAGACGGACAATATGGAATTAGAATTGAGAACGTTGTGCTCGTGGTTGAAAAGCAGACGGCGCATAATTTCGGCGACAAGAAGTATTATGGATTTGAAACCGTTACCATGGTTCCAATGTGCAAGAATCTAATTGTTCCAGAAATGCTAGACGAAGACGAGAAGAAATGGCTGAATAATTACCACGCAGAAGTGTATCAGAAAACATCGGGATATCTTAAAGGTGATGAATTGACGCTTGCCTGGCTTAAGCGTGAGACTTCACCTATTTAAGACAAACTAGTCGCTTTTATCGGTATATGAGAAAGAATAATAGGGTTTGTTGTGCGCTTTCCTTTTGGTGATATACAGGAAAGTTGTTAAGTTGATAAATTATAATTCGCGTAAACTTTTTCGATGTAAGCACGAGTCAGATATCGTGGGTCTTTCGAGATCCGAGCAACTCCTGAACTATTTATATCATACGCTTTCAGAATCACTCATTATTCAATCCATACTCAAAAATAAAAATATTTATGTAAAAAAACTCGTTAATTCAAATGGAATTGTGGCCTCTGAACAAAAGAAAGATATTCGACGCGAGGGAGCCAAGTTACTGGGATTCTTTGCATAAGTGACGCAGTGACTGTATCTACAACGAATCTTAATATATAAAGGGTACTACGCATTGCGATGTTTCCAGTTTGCGATTTTTTTTTTTTTTGATCTGAGAGTTTCGAACTACTTAGTGTGATTAACTCAAGTTTCTAGTCGAGGTACGTATTAATAGAAATTAGAGCCGATGTTCTTCAAGTATAGTAGATATTCGGGGTTTCAAGACGAAAATGGAGGTACGAATGACTATAAAAACTTTAGAACGGCACACAGCTCGGGCGCATGAGAACCCATCCATGTTTATGACCAGCATAGAAGCCGCACCGGATTAAACATCCGGATTCTCGTCTACTGTATCGAAAATGAATACATTGTGGTGCTATATAATTCGTACAGCTCGTAAAGTTGCTGTTAGTATTGACGATAAATAGCGTGCTAATTGCGTTTATTATAGGCACTTTGTGGTCATAGGGCTGGAGTGGGCGGGCAAGGTCAAAAACTCCACCGCGACATAGCAATCAATAGAATATCAGAAGAATTCAAGTCAGCACATAAGTGAAATGAAACCATAGCCGCTGACAGAAAACGAATAGATGCGGAATGAGCCGGAAGACATCAGTTACGAATACAAAAGTATCAGCCCAATCAACGCACGCTACTTCGCAGTATTGGACAGGACTCAATTTGAATTATCAGCATATATCCTCACAATTTCACAATCTTCACATCAGTATTTCTATTATTTACCTATGTTTTCCAATATATGTGTGGCTTGATTATGCGTAAGTACCTTTGATCTCCAAAAGCTGGATGGCTGGCTCAAGTTTCTTTATTATCGAAATCATCACCCACCACCACCCATACTATTGAAACCTCCCTCGAGTATATGTGATCATATTGGTCATTTAGCCAGTTTTTCAATATACTAGTTCTTTGAATTTTGGTTCTAATGGAGTGAAAAAATGAAGGATTTCTCGATCTTTGAGAAGTGAGCATTATGAGAATGCTAAATCTGCGAAAATTGCAAACACTTGCCATTATCAGATGTTACTAATTTACCTCTACAACTCAAAATATCAAAGGCTTTCTATTAAGTTCAAGATATTGATACATTTGACGAGCATCAAGTTTCTTCACTCAAGTATGCAACCAGATGCCAAAAATTAGAGTTTGTTAAGGTGCATTTACTCTCTTATCCGCACTTTACATTACATTCAAAACCAATCAAAGTAATAAAGACTCGACCGTGCCATTCCGAGTACCAAAAGGAAGCAAGCTAGAGAAATCACTAATGTTACGTCTCTGCGAAGCAATTTCGGGCAACGCACAAAAAGAAAAAGCCAATGACGGCAAATCTTGCAAAGCATGTCTCCGAAAGAACCAACCAAAAAAACTCGGAGATTTGGTCCGAGGTGTCCCAGGACGCGCACCCGCGTGCTCGTATTTCTCTCCAACTAGAGAAAGTGTCCGACCCAGAAAACGTGATACGTAAATTCATCATGTGTATATGATTCGATCAGGGTGATGACAGTTGAGTACGGTGCTCTTCTGCTGAAAGGGGCGAACTTGAGACGGGCCGCGAGCGCGTACTCGATTAGACTAGAAACCGTTTCTCGTCCTGTTCTTACCCTTATTGTCTTCTTTCTATTGTGTTCTTTCTATTGTCTCTCTATATCGTTTGCATCGTTGAGTGCAGCGCTGTGCTCAGTGCCGCGCATACATTTTGGTATTTGGATGCAAGCAGCTTGGGTTGACGAGGAAAAGGTCCAAATTTCGCAGATGACAAAATGAGGTTTGAGGAGTTTACTGAACAAGACCATTTAGCATTCTCATAATTGCTTCGCTTTCTTTTCAAACTTCCGATTGATTAGAGCGAAAAATGCGTTTCTAATGTCGATCTCTAGTTATTTTTTTCTGTAGCGATCATCTTTCTGCCTGTGTCGTCAATGAGATACATCTTGTTTGGTCGCGCTATTCAACCTGCTGTTCTGTACAACTGTGAACTGTGAATATGAATATATCTGCTCGCTGATTTTTTGCTCGGATTTCTACTATCAAGGCACAGTATTTTTCTTCAAGCTCCGTTCAGCCTCGTCCTGTTGATCTTGCCGATTCTGCCAGTTCTGCGCGAAACTAGTGCATCTCTGGCCCATAATAATGACTTGCTGTATACTCAAAGTCTAGCAATTTCGAATCAAGTGAAAAGTACGAAGCTCGCAGATGCAGATAAGTTGCTGGACTGAGGATTTGTATTGAGCTAGCAGCCGAGGCGCAGCCTGCCTCCAACGTCAAAATCGCAAGGATTGAAAAGTATAATATTTAGAATACAGTGTTTTAAATTAGAATAGGTTTATAAAGAAACTACTATTCATATGGTTAGCTAGAAGTCAGCTGGCGGATCGAGGATATTGGAATCTGCAGTTCTGGTATATAGAGTAATAGCACAATAAATCAAACAGGGAAAATAGTACGACTCGGAGAAAAGCACACAAGCTCATGCGAATAAGAAAAAAATAAAGAATTTCTGATTCGCAAAGGGGATCAAAATGCCAGATTTCTCAGACTCGTAACGCAGGAGTAACATAGTTGAAGAAGCCTGACCCAGATTTGTCTAGAGAATGCCGAAACGGGTTTGCTTTCGTTAACTCTCAACTGCAGGAAGAAGGTTTTTTTTTACTTCAACAAAGTTGTGTCGTATTTATTAAACCTGGTACTAAAAAAAGCTTAACTTTATTTTGAATGTTTCTAGCACAAATTCTGTTATTTTCAGGGTAACCTTGCTGCCGATTAGAACTGGCCGCGAAGCTCTCATGTTTCGCTGTTTTGAGTTGTAGCGCTTCTCTAAAATGAGCTATAGAAGGGTTTGTGCATCTCATTCACGTGAGTATAGAAGTTTCTTTTTATCTTTAAGGCCAGTACCTCGGTATTCTTTGGCTACTGCTGCAGCGATAAGGATACTAACAGCATACTTGAAAAAAGTCTGGGATCCAAAGAGCAATCTGGAATTTATTTGTTTCAAAAAATTAATAGCAGTAATTGGGCAGGGGAGCGTAGTGATGGCCCTTGCTTATGTGTATTCAAAGCAGGTAGAAATCGGTAATTTTTAGCAGTAATGGCGCGTCAAAACAACAAACTCTATGTCTATATCCAGATCTACTAACCTTCTAGAGCTTTTTATTATATAACAATTCCGTTGTTTTTGTTATGTGAGAATGCACTGGATGGTGCTAAATGAACTTCTGGCTATTTGATTAGCGATAGAGGCAACAGAGGGTGTGTGTGGATGTCAGAGTTGCGCTTCTTCAGCTAGTGTGCCGTTGAAAAATGATCACAGCTATCAAGGAGGAAGGAAATTGGCTCATTCAGCTAATTTTAACGTTGAGAAAAATTTACAGTCTGCAGAGAAAGACCTAAGACCAAATAATTAGATTTCAGTTTCTTTTGAGTTCAAAAGATACCAATATTGATTGCAAGCTGATGTTTAGTCGATTTGGAATGCTGTTTCAGCTCCAAACACCTGAGAGAACAAATTTTTTTTCTTTATCTCAGAATAAATTTCAGAATAAAAGCATTCCGGCAAGATAATACAGAAACAAATATCTTATAGGAGTGTCTCGCTGCTCGAATGACTATTCCCATGTGAGAATGGCAGGAAGAAGTCGTTGACTGCGCGCGCACTCGTCTAAAATAATGTGAACTATATAGTGTATTTTAACGAGCCTTAAAAGGTCCAGAGAGCTTTCACATCATTTCTCCATTATAACTTGGCTTGTAGTGTACCCATTCTTGACAGGCCGAGTAGACTGATGTCATGACGATCTACCGGTGAAAATCTGTCTGAACCACGAGCAGGAAGATCATCAACAGATCAGCTGACTAAACACAAGGTCCAAGCTGCTTCTAACTGTGACCGATATTATTGAAACTCTCATTCATAAACTTCTCCAGTCTGATTGCCCGGTGCGTTAGCCCGTTTGTCGTAGGTTCAGCGTAGTGCTGCCTTTCTAGGTCTAAGCCGTTAAATTGTCGCTGGACTGCGTATGCGTGCGTGCGTGTGGGCTTGTGCATCTGTTACGCGTGGCGGCAGAGGATTAGATGGAGCGTGCGGGAGATTGCTACTTGCTGCAAGCGATGTGGTGGAGATATTACGACTGCATGTCATTAGGCAGACACCCCGATAAACGCCATATTCCACAGGTTTGGAGCTGTTTCTAATTGGCTGTTGTTGGTGTTGAGCTCACATATATCCCCAGACTGCTGCTGCCGTGATCTAATTCACGTGGCTTCTCAAGCTTTTAGCGCTAGTTAAAATGGCTTTTCAATCCAGATTTATATTAGTGTAAAGAGACAAAGCACTTGGAAAGTCAGAAAATGATGGCCTATTTTCGCGCAAGAACAAGATAGCGGTACTCCACAGACCGAGAATTGGATTTTCAAGAGCCGGCTGCTACATAAGGGAGGACCTTTTAGGTCATAATTGCGGCCAATTTGGCGACGGGCATGTTCAAGAGAAATGAACCGTGCTGTGGGTCCTTCTCCTGTGCCTATTGCTACCCAAATTGAACCTAAATGCCTGAAATTGATAGAGCCGTGCGAGGCACTATGCATGATATCTAAATCAACTTAGTGTAAGCCGCTGAAGAAGAAAAAGAAGAGAGCAAAAGAGAGGTGTGCATTTGTCGTGTGTACAGACATGAGATTGACAACAAAATGACATGTCAGTACCCGCGCTACCACAGCTTCGGCTACCACGGCTTCGACAACTCCATCATAGCTTCGCTTTTGAGAATTTAACTTCCACGTGATTGTTTGGATCATGTACTGTCGTTATCCAGCACATTTGAGATGTCTCGGAGCTAAATGGGGCGGTCCTTATCACACTGTTTGTCGGGGGAAAGAGTTGCGTTTCAATGTTACAACTGAAATGATTAGTTATAGGATCCTGCTTGGATATATATTGCACGCAAGAGCTAACTTTTATTAGCTTGTCATCAGCCGCTTCAGATAGATATCAACAAGCAAAGAGAACGAGAAGACTCAATATTACAGTACGCTCTCGCTTATGATTCTAACGCTCCTGCTATAGTGTTCTGGACATGCCAAATCTTCTGTGAGTACGCGTTCAGGTTTTAATTGACTCTTTCACTCGAATAAACAATAGCCCCTCAATTTACCAACAAGAAAATCTGTAATAAGCGAAACGTTATTTTTCACTAAAGAGGAAGAAGAGATTACTCGCAGACTTAGACAACACCTCAATCGACTTCAACAAGAGTGGAGTACTCACTTTTTTTCGCCGTCGCCTTTACGAGTCGCTTCTACGAGTCGATTATTTGTTTTCGTCTCTGTCCTTTTCTTGTCTCTGCCTTTTTCATTTTTCATTTCTGTCCTATCAGTATACACGGCCAACTGAAAATTGAATACAAGCCATCCATCTGTGATTTGTTCATTTACCAATCTATTATCGAGAATTCAATGAGACAGAAACATCTTTCTAGTCTTCTGATTGCAGAATATGAGCTACATAAATGCACTACTCAAATGCATGAGTACCACAAGCAAAAGACAAGAGAGCGTGGCACTTCAGACTATATTTCAAAACCATTATGCTACAATACATTAAGCCCCATAACAAAACAAACCCTTGAATTAAGAATCCAATTTACCGGCAGAACCCACAATCATCCGAATTAACAATATCATGACAGAAAGCGTAAGATACAGAGATTTTGCATAAGTAGTCGCCCTATTCAGAGCTGTAAAGGCTGGTAATTAAAAGCATGAATGGCCGCAGAACACGCGGCTAGTGAGGTCGGAATAGGCTAAAGGGGGGCGGGTAAAGGTTTAATCAAAAGAAAGAAGAAGAAGATTGAAGAAAAAAAGTCAGGGACCAAGAAAAATATAAATAATATCGAATAGAGGAGAAAATCCGACGAAGAGTGCAAATGTGGTAATAGACGACGCGGCCCCATTTTCGTAGACCATGCGACCGATAACCAATGGGAAGGCTACCGATAGTCGGATTATACATTTCTTAAAACATCACTCTCGCTAGAGCAAACTCTGTGTGTATATTCGATGAGAGTGTGAAGCTGAGATCAGCCTATACCCGATTAGTCGCTGGAGCCAACACTACTAACTCGCTCTCCCGGCTTGGTGGCATTCCGGAGATGCAGCCTCGACAACCTTCTTACTCTATTGACTTGCAAGGCATTGAGCAAAGAATATGTAGCGCGGAGAAGAGAGGGTAGTGGCTGGGATGGTTTGGGGACTAAGAAGAATGACGAAAGAGAAAAGGGTACGACAAAGGAGAGGGAGGGAAAAAGAAAACAAAGCTAATAGATAGATGAAGCTGTAGACACTCCTCTTTTGTCTCCTCTCACTCACTTACTTTTTATAAGCAATAGTATTGGGCAAAAGAAAGCAAGAATGAGTCTAAAATGTCTATGAATTCAGCTGGCAGAGTCTCAGATCATAAACAAGAGCGGGAATTTGTCAATCTCGCTTAAAAAGCGTTCCTGAACTGAAATTTCAGTACTCCTTTCTCGCGCGCTCATTTGTTTATCAGCTTGTGTGTGTAGAGCATGAACAAAACAGAAATCCGAGACACCACAGGTACAAGCCAAAGAGAATTGCTGCAGCATGTATAACTACAGGTCCCATGTACTCGCGCTGATGGCGAGAGTCGTGTCGTCAACAGCTTTGGCCTGTTCAGTGATACTCTGTCTTCTTGCCGCGCGCACTCTCTCAAGTTCATTCTCTCAATGTCTGTCTTTCACCCTCTCTCCGTCCACGCTCCGCGACCTCTTTAGTCTCATGCGTGGCGCAGCACTCTCCAGCTGGCTTAGGGCTCGTTCTCACAGCCAACTCTCTTCTTCATGTCTGGCTTTCGCTCCGGCTGCTCTTCCGACCGCCGCACGTGCAACTTAACCATGTTAGTGTGGCAACTACACTCCGACAGGCCCACTCGTCGCTAGGCCAGTGCAAGGCGAGGAAAAGCAAGTGCCTACGCCTAGATTCGACTTAAGATCTGGCTTGAGTATGTGTTGCCATCACGTGTGCTTTGCCCCCGTTTAAACTTACATACTTTCTCTGCTCACTTAACGGCGATTCATTATGCCTTTATGGTCTACCACCGTTGTTTATCGTTCTGTGAATTTCGCTCACTCCCGTCCGGTCTTGATGTCCTTCACTTTGAGTCTGTTCGTGGGGTGGAGGAGTCTCTGTTGGGCGATTTAGGTGGTGGGCACCTGATCAAAATGGTCAAAGTTATCGATCATCTGGGGTGACTTTGGTGATAGAATAAGTTATATAAAATGACTGACTGAAGATATATGAATAAAATCAAATTAGATGCGAAACCAGTCTAATTCGTGTGTATCAACCGTTCGGCACAATTCCACTCTCTTCTGAGTTAGTGGTTTAGCATTGTAAAGTAACTAGTAAACTCACGAAACCAAAAATGAACATTTCGTTCTCTTGATGCTTCTGGTTTAGTCTTTCATTTACTGTCTTTCTCTATTCTCGGATCGCTTTCAATGAAGGATACGAGGAACCAAGGCACCTCTACGCGTGGAAACCGTGAATTTCATACTACACAATGATATTAAAGGCAATCTACAGACTTGAAAATGATGGGAAGCAATATGATTGATAGACAAATCTAATTGCATTCATTTAGAAAGCATGCAAATGAAGAATAAAAAAAGCACGTATTATTTGTCTTTTCTATCTCTCACGACGCGATTCATAATTCCCCACGTCTAAAAACAATTGCGGGGAAACAAGTACTCCAGCCATAAATTACAAAAACACCATGATGCCGAATAACAACCAAAGGAATACACTATAAACAACAGAATTTGAGAGTCCCTTTTTTCTATACGACAAGAAAAAAAATTGCCAATATAAATAAATAAAAAATACCTTACAGGAAAACAAATGATACAAAACTCATGATAAAAAGTCGTATATAACATGTAAATCAATTCAAGCACCATCAGCAGAAAAGTCATCATCATCGCCGGATCGCCCATCAATAGAATCATTAATCCCGGTTGATCTGCGCTTATTCTCCGCTCTGTGTGCCTGCCGTCTATTCTGGAACCAAATCTGCACCGTCCGGGGCGTCATCCCCAACTCTCTTGCAAGTTCAAGTCGTTGCTCGGTAGATGGGAAATGTGTCTGTTGTAAGATTTCTTCAAGTCTAGTAGCTTGGAATGGCGTCGCGCGTTTCCGTTTGGGTTTGACATCCTGTGCTGAGGTGAGTATATTTGAAACGGTATGCGCATATCCTGGTAATAGGGGCGATGGCCCCGAGGTATAAGCATAGTAGTATGGGCTGACTGGCAACTGCTGCTGCTGCGGCGGCGGCGGTTGCGATTGCGGCTGCTGATGAGCGTTTGCAGGAGGCTGCGGATACATGTATGAATACTGTACTAGATGCGACTGTGAAGGTGGTGGAGGTGGAGGTGGGTGTGTCTGTGAGGAATGAGGAGTGGGTGCCGGGTAGGGTCTTGGCGAATATGAGTTTGCTTGTGCAGAAAAGTACGGCTGTTGCTGTTGTTGCTGCTGTTCGTGTTGTTGCGACTGCTGCTGTTGATGATTTTGTTGTTGATGCTGCTGTTGATGCTGCTGTTGATGCTGCTGTTGATGCTGCTGTTGATGCTGCTGTTGATGCTGTTGCTGTTGTTGTCGTGGTTGCTGTTGATGCTGTTGCTGTTGTTGTCGTGGTTGCTGTTGATGTCGCTGCTGCTGTACTTGGTGCAGTACTTGACTCTGTCCCTGATTATAAGGCTGAGAAACCGGGAAATAAGATTTCGCGTCTAGAGAAACTGTAGCAGTATCGGCGATATACCCTGGCATCGGCGTCGCACTTCCCGTGCTTGAAGGCACCGCGGGCGATACATTTGTCCGCGAGGAAGTTGATTGTGTTGCTGTTGGTGTGGTTGTCGAGGTACCGTCAGAGACTTGAGTAGAAGGCGAGCCGATAGAAGGCGAACTCGACGAGGCCGAACTCGAGGCCGAAGTCAGCAATGCTTGAATAGAAGGAAGTCGAGTAGGAGAAACATCATCGCCTTCTAAAATGAAAAAATAAAAATAAAAATTAATAAACTGCATCTTGACGAGAGGAGCAAATGAGATAAACGCACCAGCAGCGTAGGGGCCCATGCCGACTTGAACAGCTTGCTCGAGCATCTGGTGCTGCTGCACCGACTGCATCTGGTAGCCGGGTGTTGACTGCAGAGGATAGCTGGTGGGAATATAGTAAGAGGTGGTACATCCAAAAGGCACTTGGGGGGCCTGCTGTGCGAGCTGGGAGTGAGAAAGTTGCGGCTGTCGCGGCGGCGGCGGCGGCTGCTGCTGCTGAGAAACGACCAAATATTGCTGACCAGACATCCCGGACGAGGAGGGGTAGTAAGAGGAGTATGCCCTGCCGTCTGCGGGTGCATGGCGGTCGGACATCGGGTGAGCAAGGCCGGTAGCGGACGCTGCCGGCGAGGGGAGGAGGGCGACGCAAGACACGGCGAAAGTGAGCGAGGGGCGAGGGGGCGAGGGAAGGGAAGGGAAGGGAAGGAAGGGAGAGAAGCGGGAGGACAGGAAGAGCAGTTCACAGGCGGGGAGGCGAAGAAGGATATAAGGCACAGCGATGAATGGGAGGGCCAAAGTAATTCAGGGAAGAGCAATCCGGTAGCGACATTTGTACCAACCAGTAACGGCCGAAGCGGTTTGCTCTCGGGCCACGCGTGCGCCACACTGGATTGCCGACAGGATGCGACGCCACTCGACGCGTTAGCGCGTCGGACCATTATTCGACTTAGCTAGCGTTAGTACTTTGTGGTAATGTCAGAGGAAGGGTATACGCACAATCAACACAATCTTCTACTTCTTCATTGCCGCATTTAATTCTAGTATCTGATTAATGTCTGTGTCTGGTATCCGTGCAGACCCTCGCTACAGGATCTACAGCGGCTTTCTCTGCAAAAAGACTAGTGTCTGGTCGCTCCTCTACACCAAGAGCCAGTATCTGGTCGCCTACACTCTTGACGTGGTGCTTCTCTATTTATTTCACAAATTCCAGTGACCTTATCAGGACCGAATGTCCTGATCATTCCGCCTTTCGAATAATTCAACAGCATTTCGTGAGTTCTGTGAACATCCGTTAACTTTAATTTCTGCGAGATGATCTGCCAGATTCTTCCGCAGATTCTCGCTTGCCCCATTCTTCTGGTACAGTTTGGTCAGCATAATTGTAGTGTATTTCCCAATACTAATACTTTAAATGCTCTCTCTTCTCCTATCTTTCTCTCTTCTCTTTTTATTTTTATCTTTTCTTTTTTTCTCTTCTCTACCTGCTGTTGCTCTATCTTCTACTCTTGCTACCCTTCCGTAGCTTATCTACCGCTAATCTATCACTAATCTACAGTCACATCGTGCACAGTCCAACCACCAATTTCCTCACATTGAATCTGATCCTTACTTGAGAGTCCTGCTACCTCCCCCTTTTACCTGATAGAGCCTTATCATCCAATGCTTTAAAAGAATTCATCTCAAGTCGACATCATAGCCAATAAAAACTACTGCTGGTTTTATAGCGTGCGGCTTGGCTCATGAAGCTGATTTCGCCTGTACATAGTACATAGTGTAATTTGCTACCATTTATCTCTCTAAACCTTTTCATATTCATTAAATATAAACTCACTCCATATTTTTTTAATTATTTTCTTTTTCGCTTTTTGGCGTATTCATTCACTGTATCGTGAGCTTCTCGTATTTTATGATTCGAGAGTGTGACGGCGGCCTTGTTATCATTATGCTGCGGGAAGGCAGCATTCCAGTGTACGCAAACAACCGGCGGCCTCTCTTGCCCAGTGACCTCATTTTTGCAGGTACTCATTTTCTTTATTCCTTTTTTCTTCTATTCTTGCACCCCAAAACGGTAGATATTGGACGAGTACTTGCTGCCTTAAAAAGTCTCTCAAATCTGATCCATTTCTGAGTTACTTATATCTGCAAAATATTGAACTACTTTGATTTTTAACCCTCCTCTTAATCTCATAGCGAGAGGAAACTCATTTTCTTTTAGTTAAACAGCACGTTCTTGGCATTGTATTTTGTGGTGTGGGGATCCTTCAAACGCCGAAAGTCCATCGAAAGGAAAACAAATAAATTCTGGCAGCAACAGAGTTGCTGGTCTGCTAATATTGCGTCATAGGTAAATACTGAGCGAAATGCAGTCGCGTCCAAACTTGAGCTTTACAAGCGCACTTAAAAAATTCGAAAGGGCGGAGAAACAAAGTGGAATTGCTCGGCTATATTCATCCATTTCGGAATATACCCTCGCATATAGGGTCTAGTATGAGCAAAGTACTACCGTCATCCGCGGAACTGCATTGTCTTCCGAGAACTTAAACAGGCACTATCTATTTGTTCTTTTGTTCCGGTAGTTCCAAGGATTTCGATCTAGTCGAAATTTTTAAGCCAGAAATGACCTCCGCTTGAAGTGAGACAAGTCTCGGGGAAAGACAGGGCCTGCAAAGTCAGACGAAGTCAAAAAAAAAATAGATTTTTGTTGCCGATTTCTGTATAGGCACGTACATATTGTGTTTGATAACTGATTTTCAAATCCAGAGAGTGTTTCTATTTTGCCTTTGTATACCACCACATCTGATGGCGTATGGCCTTTGTATACCGCATCTCGCGTATGGGCCTCAAGAGTGACGACGTGGCTTCTACTTCAGAATGAATGTAGATAGATTAAAGAAAATCCAAGTCGAGAGTTTTCCATCGTCTTGCTCTAAGAAAGCATCTCTTATTGAATACATTCGACAAAAGCCGAAGCCGAAACTATATCTCATTGTCCGGAATTTTGGTTGCTTTCCTTTAATCTGTTGTTGCCGAGGTCGACGATCCCGCGTTCTTTAGATTATAGCCGCCATCAATCACTTACGCATCTTTCGCTTCCATTATCTGCTTATGCGTTTTTTTGCCGCCTCTGGTCTCGGTCGTGCTGGACAGCACATAGTGGCTACCAGATGAAGTATTCTTCAAATGTCCAAGCCTGTGAACGACACCTCCGAAAAATGAAAGCAACCGGTGCCACACACACGTACCCATGGCGCAGCGCCTCCCTCTATACCACTCCCCCCTTCCCCCTAGAAAAATAATCTCGCGCTTTGCGTGCGCCCTTCATACGAAATTCAGATGAGAGCGGAGACGAACGGTATTCTCATATCTATTGGTACTCGTGCGTAATCGCTAGCCTGTGTTCTGGGATCCTCTTTCTGTTATTTATTAAATGCAAAGACTGGCATGTTTTTGAGAATTCGAATGCGCGAAATCCTAGTCGAGCAAAGTTTATATTGATACAGAGCCCGAGAAAATTTGCTTCACGCGCTATCAAATCACCATGTGCGCATATTTTCTCCATCATCAATTTCTGTTTAGCGTGTTGCTGTTGCGAGCTGTTGATTGTCTTTACCGTTACGCTCAAACGTTCTTTTTGCCTTTTTGTCATTTCTCATATGTGGCGCGACGGAGGTCGGGGCAGTTTTCAGTATTGACAGAATGCATAAATGAAACGGTATCGTATGTATGAGAATCATGAAAATAGATTATCGTCTGATTTTGTTGAGGTGATGCGGCTAGTCTGAGACCTGCTGAGACTGCAGTGAGACTAGCATTTTCTGGTTTAGATATCGAGATATGACACAGCTGGTTGGTACAAGTATCCCAATTAAAATGATTTTCGTGATCCTCTAAAACTGGAGGGTGGTCTTTGTAGAAACAATTACTAGATTGAATTCGTCGGCAGCAAACTATGAAAAGTAAAGGAAATATAAATAAATGCTTTTGACGACATAGAGAAATATTTAAGACATGTTTATTAATGGCTGTTTTGCTTTTTTCTTCCAGTGCGTGTTTGGCAGATAAGTGTTGAAGATATTATATTCACGTCTCATAGCTGTGTAAGATGAATTTGGGCGTGACTAGAGCAATCTTCAGCCTATTTTTATAGGTCACTTTTATCCTTTCTTCACTAGCTATATTATATTGCATTTCATCTATCTTGTAGTCTGGCTACTCTTAACAGCTTAGATCTTCATCGAGCAAGACTCGAGCATGGTCAGACATTCACCCCTAACAAATCGATTACCTAAGTCAGAAATATTCTATTCAGCAACCTATTTAACTGGTTCTTTATGTGCTTTTCTGGAACTGACTGCGTTTTGTGATTGCGGCGGTGAGACAGAGGCAGCACACTGCGATAAAGCATGACAGAATTGTACATGTGCGCATACTCATTCCAAAACGAGAAACCATACACTCTTTTCAAATAATAATAAAAGGACCATACAACTACTATAATAGTCTATTCATTTTGGATAAAGACAATCAAAGCACGTCAACATCAGTCATAAACAGGAGATCTTGCTATATTGAGTCTGTGACCAGGCCACAGAGGTATCCAAAAGACAGCTGCAGCTCGGGGTGTTAGCGAGAAAAGAAATTATGAGAGTATTACAAGATATGCGGGTTGACTCGTGTCCCCGACTTTCCAGTCTTCTCTTATTTTGCCCTCTGCCCACTCTGCCGGAGTTACATAATCCAACTGGGCTAGGCCCTGCTCTTTCTTTGGAAACTTCGAACTGCGGACAAAATAGAACTAGCCAGAAACCAGATCTTCCTCAGGTGAGATTTCGGCTTCGCTACGTGCAGACTGCAGGCGGCAGTTTTCTGTTTCCCATAGCCACTGCGCAGAACTGGGTCAGCTGCAGGAGGCGCAACGGCCAATAAGTCTATACACTAGCAAGACATGAAGATACGGCACATACTAATATATCCAACTCCACAAGCAATAAGTAGCAAGAGTATTTGGTAATACAGTCGTCACACACGACTCGCACTCGTAACTCCGACATCTATCCGCATCCGCGAAGCAGAATTCTCTTTCTAGCGTCGCGCCAAGGGAAGGTTCTGAACATGCAGAGTTTAATTGGACGACTAGCGACGGAATTTGGTCTGCTGAAGAATTTGCGCTCCGACCAGGCATGACGCCAGCGAGAGGGATACATCATAAAGACAAGACTAGGCTGTAAGATATAGGCTATCTGATAGAAGTCCAATCATACGCCGCAAAGCAGAAGTTGTTTTAAGAGCAGAGGAACCGAAAAAAGGTAGATTCCAGTCGTGATAGCAGAGATCCTCATCAAGCTACTCAGGAACAAACCAAATTAGCAATTAATTTGCCGCATCTGCATTCGCGTCTAACAGCTTCCCACATCGTATCGCGCACGTTTGCAATCTCATCTTCTCAATCTACTCCTTCTCAATCTACTCCTTCTCAATCACAGCTTTTAGACTCTTCTCATCAAGAAGTGACGCATTGCATTCACTCCTGCTCAGTCTACTCGCGGTAGCTCTATTTTTAGACAGCTCTACCTCCGACCCGACTGTGGCTCGCCCTAGGCACAGATACCGCGCTCGAAAATAATGTTGTGCGGTTATATCCGGCACCATAGCTGTGTCTAATTTCGATGTGTACAGATTGACAAGACTAGCAGAGCGACTAAAGCCTTACACAGCCTCTAGAATCTTACGCCCGTGGGAGTAGTTCTAATCTTACTGTAAAAACTGCTCTACTATTGATACAGGCGCGGGAGCGGGAAGCTTAAATCGTTCCGTGTCGCGCTTGAAGACAGCATATATCTCTTTGCGATTAGGCATGTACAAGACCTGCCCGCAAACACTGGAAAAAGATACAGGCTCAGCTAACTGCGGAATCTTCTCCGATTCGACACGCTAGAAGCATATCTTAAAAAGATGGTTATCGCCCAGCCAAACGGCAAACGTACATGCATTATAATGACGAGCGGCAATGTCACCGTCACCTTGAGAATGAACTTGCTTTGCTTTGCTTTGCTTTGCTTTGCTTTGCTTTGCTTTGCTTTTCACGACCTGCTTTGCTGGTGGCTTGTGTCGTCGCAATGGAATCTAGCCTGGATCTAGTTTGCCTTGAACAGAGACAAAGAGTGGCGGTGTAGCCTCGTCTCGTTCGTATTAATGTACAAGGTCTTTTTACAAAACTGTCTTTCTGCATTGGGCAATCTATTCCAGCTTCTGTCGCATATCGCCTCTCTGTCCGTCGTCTTTATATATATCCTGACAGAAGATGAATCTTGTCAAGAATGAAGCTGACAGGCTGCATGTCCAGTCGCACCCTTTCAACTCTGTTACTTTACATTTTCTTAACTTTTTCTTTGGTTTTCTCTGCTGACCTCTGATGGCCTCTGCTGTCTTTTTTGGTGAAATTTCCTCAGACTGACTTCCGCATTTAGAGAAGCGAGTCCACTAATTTCACATCCTTTGGTACTATTCTTCCTCTTTGGAGCAGCATTTCGATGTTTTTGCTTTATTACAGTATTTCTCAAAATACTTCAGAATACTACCAACTCTTTCGCTTTGGGTTTCTCGTCGTTCTATTTCACGTCGCAACTAATCACCAACATAGATCCCAACTCTTCTTAACTATCTCCGACTTGATCGTAGCAAATGAAAGGTAAGGAGATATGTAATATAAACTAATAAAGAATAATTATATCAATGGGTTCGACCGCGTGCTTCAGCTCTTAAAAAGATCCAACGCGGAGATACACCTCGAATAGTTTGCTCTTACCACTCCTTGTCCCTGAACACCGAACCTCATAGTCTTTTTTTCAAATCAATAGAAAAAACCTCTCACAGAAGTAAAACATTCCTCTAGAGTTTTAAAAAAAAGACTAGGATCGGATGAGATAAACAATCAATAATAAAAATTGTAGGGACTACAGTGGATTATTGAGAGGAAAAAAAGTCAGGAAGCGCTCGAACTTTTCAATGCATCAAGGTTAGGGCTCAATTTTGTTGGTTAAGGGTTTAATTGCTGCCTTTTGTTGAATAGCAATTTTCGAGTTTTGGCTCTGAAGCGATTTGGCAGACTATCTTCAAGATGAGCGGGAATGTAATGCTAGAGACTTCGATGGTGTGTACTGCTATATTGAATTAACTGTCAAACGAGTGAGAACACTTATTAACGGTGGAAATATAGGGAGCGATTACCATCGAGTTGTATTATGCTCACGCGCCTAAAGTAGGTTGTCTTCAATGATTTAAGACTTTAGAAGAAAAATGATGTTAATTTTCTGGGTAGACGTGCAAGAACTTTTATGAGTTGGTATGATAGTAGTATAAATTTGTGGAAATTATCGGAGAAACTGACGGATATTGCTGCAAAGGCGCGACGTGGTTATTATAATGGCACTATCGTACGTATTGTGTCTATTGAGTGATAGAGCTCGGCTAACGGTTATGGTACAGTTTCACAGAATTATACCGGTATGCAGACTTATTTATAAATTGGCTTTTTAATTCATTTGGGAGGACAGGAATGACAATTGAATGCATAGGACTTCATGATTCAAGGAGGCGATCCGACCGGCACCGGTCGCGGCGGTTCCTCTATCTATGGTGACAAATTTGAGGACGAGATCCACCCCGGATTGAAACATACCGGTGCAGGCATATTGAGTATGGCGAATAGCGGCCCCAATACGAACGGTTCTCAGGTGTGTAGATCATCTGATTGTTTGTTTTGAAGAGACAAACATAACTAATATCCTTATTTAGTTTTTCATCACGCTGGCCCCGACGGATTGGTTAGATGGAAAGCATACGATATTTGGTCGTGTTAGCGATGGTATGAAAGTAGTTCAGCGAATGGGCCTCGTACGAACAGCAGCAGCGGATAGGCCGATAGAAGAAGTCAAGATCATCAGAGCTGTAGCATTATAAAATTACATAGCATATATACAAATCTGTTACACATAAGTTGCGTGTTATATCATCAATCTGCAGCACCATCTGCCCGATCAGTAAATACTACATGATCTGGGTTCTTGCCTACCGGATACCGCTTCTCACCGCCACATACTTTGCATGTATGAATAAGAACGTCAGCATGTGAAACCTTCTTCGCTGAAAGATTCTCCACTTTAACACTGCATGTACTGCCAGGAATTAATATCGAGTCGCATCGCTTGCAGATCGTTCGCTTAATACTTGGATCTCTGTATTAATAGGTAATTAGTAGGCACTCTAACCATTCCCAGTCACTTTACTTGCTCAAGGCACGTACAGTCTCAGAACACTTTTATGAGCGACAGCCTTCATCTGAGCCGCGTACGCTCTGCTAAGAGGCGCGGTAGCATTCGTAGCCGTGGCAGAGAGGTCGGGAACCGTTATGGCAGAGTGGGCCATCAGAACGGCTGCCTGGTATAAGAACGATGAGCGAAGGTATTGATCGCGATTTTTCAGCGCTAAAAGTGGCTTTGCTTTTGCAGTTTTCTTGCCATTGGCCATTGTATTTTGCTATTGTCCTTTCATGTTTGATCTGTCTTGGTTCGGCTATTTGATTTGTACCAGTGTGTTCGACAAAACCGTAGTAAAAGCTGTCTGTGACAACAGTAAGGGTCTGGTGTGAATGTATATTTCAGACCGGTGAGAATTTTGAATCACGAGGAGTGGCATCTCTCTACCCTTCGCTTCACCTCACCCTCCTTCTCAGATCATACTCCTTAAGCGCATCCCTAGCAATCTCTCAGAAGACAAATCTATTAAATCTATATTGCCTTTTTTTTGCTTGCAATTAAATAGATTTATTTATTTTATAATTTGATTCGGTCATTCTCCTTATTTTTTAGCTGCGACACACTCTCACAGCGAGTTCGCAATCACAACACGATCCCTTGCTTATTTCAAATCACCCCTATTTTCTTCTACTTTAAGTAGCTACAATGGCTGAAAACGGCGAAGAAGAACTTCTCGACTACTCCGACAGTGAAGATGTCGCTCCCGTCGCTCCCGTTGCCGCTGCCGCGGCAAGTGAATCGAAGGAAGAAAACGGCGACAAAAAGGGCTCGTACGTGGGAATTCATTCGACTGGTTTCCGTGATTTTTTGTTAAAGCCCGAATTACTTCGAGCTATTGTCGACTGCGGCTTCGAGCATCCGTCTGAGGGTTAGTTTTCTCCATAATATTTCCATCATTTGTGTCGTTACATGTTTAAAAAATGCGCTGCCCTCTCTGTGTCGTCTATTCGTCAATCGTGTCAATCCTGCTTCCTGAGTCTTGTGGATAACTTTTCATGTATTGCTATCTGCATGAAAAGACTTTTTTTTTTTTTGCTGTGTATTGAGTGATCTGGAATCGCTCTGAGCTTCGTCATGCATTTGATGGTCGATCCTACTTATTTGTTATGCAAATGACAAATCAGGATTCGAAAAGAAGCGGTTGCTCATGCAGCTCACTACTATAAAGAGGGCGTGTTCTTGTTTAATTGAAAGGAGAGGAGAGTAACGAAATATTGGTGATATTGCCGGTCGTTGCATTTTGCGTGTTTTGGCGTATCGAAAGTTCAGTGGGGAGAATATGCTGCTTTCTGACTCTCCAGAAAAGGCAGTTATTGCATGTGGATTATTGGAAACAATAAGCGATTTTTCTTGACTCGATGCGCAAATGAGGCATGACGCCCATCATGTTGTTCTCAGCATAGAGAGACGACCTCTCAAATTCGGCGGAGCGTAATTTTAACGACAGCACTTTGGCACATAGCAAACATTGGAAGGGCAACGACATTTTTTAAATATTTTTCCGGCGATTGACAGGCATGAAATCTGACACATATTTTAATAGTCCAGCAAGTTTGCATTCCGCAGTCGATTCTCGGTACTGATGTTCTCTGCCAGGCCAAGTCCGGTCTCGGTAAGACTGCAGTCTTTGTTCTTTCGACCCTGCAGCAGCTAGATCCTGTTGCGGGCGAGGTCTCAGTGGTCGTCATGTGTCACACTCGTGAGTTGGCGTACCAGATTAAGAATGAGTATGCTCGTTTTTCCAAGTATATGCCTGAGGTTCGGACGGCAGTGTTTTATGGAGGTACAAGCATTAGCAAGGACGTTGAGATTATCCGGAACAAGGAGACCAGTCCTCATATCATTGTGGCTACTCCTGGTAGATTGAACGCTCTTGTTCGCGACAAGTACTTGCGTTTAAATAATGTCAAGGTTTTTGTTCTTGATGAGTGTGATAAGATGCTTGACACTGCCGACATGCGCCGTGATGTTCAGGAAATTTTCCGCGCCACGCCTCACCAAAAACAGGTTATGATGTTCTCTGCCACGTTAAGTCAGGAGATTCGTCCTATCTGCAAGAAGTTTATGCAAAATGTAAGTTTATTTGTGTTGAGTGATTTTGTGAGGAAAATTAACCAGATTATGATTTAGCCTCTGGAGATTTATGTCGACGACGAAACGAAGCTGACACTTCATGGTCTGCAGCAATACTATACTAAGCTTGAGGAGAACGAGAAGAACCGCAAGTTGAACGATCTTTTAGATACTCTGGAGTTCAACCAGGTTATTATCTTTGTTAAATCAACCGCCCGTGCCAACCAGTTGAATAAGCTTCTTGTTGACTGTAACTTCCCCAGTATTGCTGTGCACTCTGGTATTCCCCAGGAGGAGCGTATCGCTCGTTTCAAGGAGTTTAAGGAGTTTAACAAGCGTATTTGCGTTGCTACTGATGTCTTTGGTCGTGGTATCGACATCGAGCGTATCAACTTGGCTATTAACTACGATTTGCCCTCTGAGTACGTATAAATTTATTCGAGATAAAGAAAATCTTGTAAACTAATTCGGTGTTTGTTTACGCAGTGCTGATTCGTACCTCCACCGCGTTGGTAGAGCCGGTCGTTTTGGTACCAAGGGTCTGGCTATTTCGTTTGTGAGCTCGAAGGAAGATGCTGAGGTTTTGGACAAGATCCAGGAGAGATTCGAGGTTAACATTGCACCTTTCCCAGAGGACGGTATTGATCCTGCTACCTACATGAACACTTAAATGTGCGTGCGGAGGAGGAAGAAATTCTTAATTGGGTTTTCTAGGAGAGGATAGCGCTGCTTTTGTTTGTGATTTTTTATAAGAAAAAAATCCCTCATATATCGATGTCACACTAGCTTTATGATTTTAGTTTTGATTTGTTGTTGTTCTATAGTATTAGTTTAGTGTGCCGATGACTTGACCTGAAATAAGGAGCCACTGAAGCCGGCCATGGCTAGTTGATATGTGTTTCTTTTCTGCGTTGAGACTATGGTATGACTAATCTATGATTGCGAGAATTTGTATTGTAATTATAAGTTGACAAAAGAATATACCATAATCATTTTAAGAAAAGTATTCTGAATATTATCAATTAACTGTAATTGTAATTTGCAAAAAATAGTGATTGAATATAAATGGTTGATTTAATCCAATATAAATGAGAGTTGGGAGAGAGTTTTTTTTACCTTGCTTTGGAAGTGTCGCGTTTTTTTGGCGTTTGAAAAAGATCACGACGAGTGAATCCTTTATTCTCCACAGGCTCAAAATACCACATACATTTCTTCACATCTTACTTCACAACCATCTCCTCTTTTTCTTATTTACTGAAAGAGTTTTAAAAGGACTCTTAATCTTTTGTTAACCTGTGCTGGGATAAAGTGGGTACATTGGTGAGTGTGTAAATTGCGACTCTATGTGGTTCATTCTAGTATAGAAACGAATCTACGTTCCTGATACAGCAAGCACGTTTCTTCGCCTATTCTTTCTTTTTTTCCTTTTTTCTGCAAGAGAGGAAAATAAGCGAGCGTGCGTGATGTCCAGCAGTATACCAACTTCGTCGCATAAGCGACGGAAGCACGAAGACGACGATCGTTATGGAAACCATCAGTATCATCCACATCAACATCCACATCATCGCAATTCGTCGCATAAAAACGAGTACTCACGACGTGCCTCCTCAAAATCACCGCCGCATTCGACAGCGCAGAGTTCGAACGCACGATTCAGATCATCGTATAACTCACAGTCACGGTATGGATCTGGTGCAGGGAAACGTGGTGCTCGCGGTGGAGGTGGTCGGTACCCGTCTGGTTCGTCGTCACTTCACGATCGTGAGCGGCGGAATAGTTTTAATGCTCACGCGCATGATCGTGACCGTGCTAGGGATGAGGAATATGCTGGCGATGGATATATTGACCGCGGTAATACGACAAGAGGTAGAGAAGGATTTCAAAACGGGTATATTTCTAAAGATGAAGAGTGGGCATCGCGGGCTGGCGCCGTAGTAGGCGAGCAAAGATTTGCGAGCAAATATTTACCTCCACCACAGCGCGAGCAAGTCAGTGCGCAGTTCGATGGTTCTACATCATATGCATCGTCAGGAAATTACGCTGGTGAAAGCGAGAGCTATCAATCGTCAGAGTATTATGGTGATCGCAAGCGGCGTTCGCCACCACCGTTTGAGCCTATAGTCGAATCAGTAGAGAGTGCAAGAAGACTGAGTGCTGGACGTGCTCCTGCTGCCAAGCTTCCAGCTGGACGGAACGAAACCTCTGACTACTCGAAGTCATATTCCGATCAATACGCAAGCCATTCATCTTATTCATCCTACCGCCACGACCCGCAAACGCAGACGAAGGGAAGATTCGAGGATCGGCTGTACGGCCCTTCGACTACTGACACTAAGAGATATGGCGGTCAGTACTCTCCTGATACTTACACCCGTGCGCCACTTCCGCCGCCACTGTCTCCACCTCCGCAGCCGTACTATCCGCCGCGAGGCACGTACTCGTCTAATCACAGTTCTCCTGCATATTCACGCAATCGACCTACTAGAGACACAACCCAGTTTGTTGAAAGTTATCATCCACCACCACCCGAAGCCACACCACAGCCTCCTTCTCGAGACCCAGCACACTACAACAATAGCAGCAACAACAACAACAACTCGCGATCCACATACTCAAACTCTCAGCATTCGGCGTATGATTATCAGTCCCCACAATCGCAGGGCTCGGCTGGATCTTCCATGCGAAATACCCACCGCGAATACGCATCCTCTCACGACGGTACTGCAGCGCCGGGAGCCACTAAACGGCGATCGCGGTTCGGTCCTGATATTGCTCCAGCGGGACAGCTGGATGTGATTGCCACCAGTGCGTCTACTTCGTCAGAAACAAGTCCCTTGCCTGTGACATCCATCACGCATAACCTTCCTGATCCCCGCGATGTCCCGCCCGTTCCCCGAGATTCCCGAAGCGAGGATATTCCAAGATCGACAAACGAAGACTCGATGGAGAAGATTGATAACATTCCGGCACCTAAAGGCCCAAGGAAGACATTTTTCAAAATCCCAAATGCAAAGGATTCAGGTCGTGGAAATTCATCTCGTGTGTTGAGTAACCAGTCGCGGATGCTGAATTTTAGAAATCAGCAGCAGTCATCCGGACGAGGGCGACAACATCATACTCAAGCTCGCGGCGATCGTCGCGGTAGTGCTGAGTATAAGGATGATCATCACAGAGAAAGTTATCGCGGAGATCGTCGTGCTGAAACAGAGTATTATCGCCGCGATGAAGACCAAGAAACTGTCAATGCAAGATCTGCTAATGAAATACCTGTATCTGAGTCTCGATCTTTTGGTCGTGGGCAGTCACGACCCGAGAAAGGAATCGAGTCTGAGGTGCAACCAAAGCAGACGCAGAGCGAGACTAAGCAAGAGTCTTCTGCGATACCTGTTTTGGCTCCGCCAAAGCCTAAGCTGCAAGAGCAAGTTGGATCGGTCTACGAACGGCAATCCCAGGTTGGCGAGGGAACGTATGGCAAAGTTTATAAAGCTATAAATCAAGTCACGAAAGAGCGCGTTGCACTGAAGCGGATACGTATGGAATCAGAGCGCGATGGATTTCCGATCACAGCATTGCGTGAGATTAAATTGCTACAAGCTGTGCGTCATAAGAATGTCGTTGCGTTGCTTGAGATTATGGTGGAAAAATCATCGGTTTATATGGTCTTTGAGTACGTTGACCACGATTTGACTGGACTTTTGACGCACCCGACCTTTAAATTGGAGCATTGCCATGTTAAACACTTGCTGCTACAATTGCTGGAAGGATTAGCTTACTTGCACAAGCGAGGAGTTCTGCACCGTGATATCAAGGGATCAAATATTTTGATTAGCAGTACAGGAGAGCTCAAGCTGGCTGACTTTGGTCTGGCGAGATTCTACAACAAGCACAAGTCGACGCTTCATTATACTAATCGCGTAATCACGCTTTGGTATCGTCCACCGGAGCTACTGCTCGGTGCGACGGCTTACAGTGCTGCGGTTGATGTTTGGGGAGCCGGGTGTTTAATGGTGGAGTTGTACACTAGAAATGCGGTGTTTCAAGGTCAGGATGAGATCCAGCAACTAGAGGCAATCTACTCGATTATGGGAACGCCGACGAAGGAGACTTGGCCGGACGCCGAGAAGTTACCTTGGTATGAGCTTGTAAAGCCCCCTGAAGAAAAAGAGTGCAAATTCAAGACAATGTTTGCAGAGTGAGATTTGGCCTTTTTGCTTTGTGTATGTATTTGAAGAAACTTCGACACTAATATCTGGAATAGGACCCTTCCTCCAAAAGGATTAGACCTCGCTATGCAACTTCTAGCGCTGGATCCCGCTAAACGGCCAACAGCTGAGAAAGCAATGACAAGTGAATACTTTTATGGAGAGGACCCTAAGCCTGCCAGACCAGATATGTGAGTAAAAAGGAGCTTCGATAATCTTATAGGAGAAGAGTAAATACTGATTAGCGAGTTACTAGGCTGGGCGATCTTGGGGAATGGCACGAGTATGAGTCCAAACAGCGGCGCAGGAGAGAGAAAAATCAACAGGCAAAGAGCGCTGGACAGTGAGATATGGGATTTTGTATAATAATTCTGGGATTCTAACAAGACGTGGATCATGTTGTGAAAGATAGAAAAAGAATTGAATCCTTGTACATTGTATACATTTAGATTTCTCCGTAAAATCACCTTGAGATATTAGTTGAACGCCAACCCATGCAGTATTAATTTGGAAATCAAAGAGATTAGTGTCCTCGCTCGGCGATCTCTAAACATCGCTGCTCGAATCCCGGAACGTGGCTATACTCGATACCAGCATTTGTCAACTTATCAAGTCCAACATTACGTTTTACAAAAGTATCGGGTTCGAGGACTCCAACTTTTACAGTTTTGAATATGCCCGAGTCGATAATACGGTCGGCACAAGGCAAATTCCCGCTTAGTCTTTCACTACAAGGTTCCATTGTTGTGTAGATGACTGCTGATTTGGGAGGAGGAAGATTGGATAGTTTGTCAAGAGCACACTGCTCTGCGTGCGTGTTCCCAGGGAGTTCTCGGGAGTATCCTTTCGATAAAATAATATCTACACAGTAGAGTTAGTAGTTGCTTGAAAAGTAAATGCTGATTGAAAAGAAATAATACCTTCTTCTGATGTATTCCCCTCAGTGTTTCGAGGAAGAACAATGACTGCGCCGACACAGAAGGCAGTTGGTGTGCCGATACATTTTTCAGCCTGCTCTAAAGCAAGAGACATATATTTCTGATCTACTGACGAATCAATTGAAACCATTCCGCCTGAATTTGAGAGAACTGATGAGTGTCGTGATATTGAGAACGAGATGAGTGAGCGGAGCCGGGTAAATTTCAAGAAATAAAGTTGTTCGTAGCCGAGTCAAAAGTCCGAGTCTTCTTCTTTCCTGGCTCCACAACTCTCATTCTCCTTTCTGTTCACTTTAACCCCTGCTTGTTCTCTGACTGCTGTCGTGATGTCGGCTGTTGCTGAAAAGCGGGCGAAACCCGGGACAGTGATTGCCTCTGTATGTATTGTGTCTGTTGAAGAGAGCCTGTTCGGCTTCGACTGGTGATGTTTGACTGCGAGCTGAGATACTGACGGTGAGATAATACTAGGCTAGCGGAAAATGGGTGTCCTATGCTCATTCAGTATTTGCGGGATGTATGCAAAATCTTAAATTGAATATATAACGCTTGCATAATAGAAGCTGACTTTTCATTTCTCGGATTAGATGCGTTCCTGAGTGCGTTGGTAGTCGGCATGGCCCTGCATTTCCAGAAGATTGTTCGCAATGAATACTACGGGTATCCTGACGAATGGTATGTAGTATTAGTCAACTATATTGATAATAACCTTAAAAGCTAAGTTAAATGCGAATTGTAGGTTTCCATCTGTATCGGCTGCGATCGGCGACAGATATCCCGAACGAAGTATATTCCAACTCTTTATTGCAGTTACTGCAGGTAAGCTAGTCCTATTTGTTCTTGTTTATCTCTTTTATAGAATACGCCAATGCTAATTATTTTATGGAAAGGACCGCGATTTGCTCTTGTATTCCTCACGTATCTGCTTTACAACAAGCCTGGCCATTGGGGTCCTCGCGCTCATGTCGGCGTTGGTTTGCTCCGTACCTTTACTTGTGGTGGATGGGGTGAGTTTCTCAATTTTACGCGTTATTACAACATCTTCACTGACTACAATATCTCTAGTTTATATTACATCTACTGATGACCATGACTGGCATGATATCTTTATGATTGCTTACCTTTTGCTTACTCTCCCATGGACTATTGGCGGCATCTTGCTTTCGCGGGAAGGTACAAAGTCATTAAAATACCGCAAGATTTTTGGCATCTCTTTTTTCTTGATGATTATTCCGCTGGTATACTTTTTCATTCAACATAAAGTCAACCACATTCCGGGAGGTCTGTCTTTTCGCTCTTTTCGGCTTTCCAAGCTCTGGTCTAACATTGTTTACATTATAGCTTATACTATCTATGCATTCTTCGAGTGGTCGCTTATCTTTTTTGATGTTGCTTATGACTCAGTCACTGCTTTGGATTTTAAAGCGTTTGAGATTAGAGTGGTGGATATGAATGGAATCACAAATGGGTACGTACCGACATTTCCTGTTTAGACAGAATTAAACATAAGCACAGGCATCTTTTTGTATGACTTTCGGAGTTTATGTTTTGTCTATTGTTTTTTGTGTTATATAAAATGTACGTTATGTATTAATACAGTCTTTTTCAATCTAGTTCTGCAAGCTCTTCTTCCTCGACTAGGTATGTACAATATGCATCATATTGGGCTGACTATAGACTAATCTTTTGGATCGTAGCAAAAAACACCTGAAAGTTAAGGATAATGGATTACTAACCGGTTTCAGTTTCGGTACTTTCTTCAACTTCGCCATCGACGTGTACAATTCGTTTATATTCTGGTCCGTTTTGACTTCGCTTGGTCTTTTGATTTGGTATTTCCCGTTATGGTATATGGGTATCTCTGGATACGAAGTCACTCTTTTATCTACACTTGGAACCTTCCTGCTCGGAATCCCATTCTTGACGCGTTTGTTTGGAAAATTTCCGCAATTGGCGCAGTTAGGTACTGTTCTCGGCGTCGCTGCATATCTTGTGCCGGGACCCAGCGACCGCTTATTAACGGTCTCTGCGGCGTGCATATTTGCTAGTATCTCGCTTGCGATACAGATTTATAACGTTACTGCGATTCCGTTTTTAGGATTATCAAAGGCGACCGCGTTCTCGATTGGGTTTATCGTTTCCGTGTTAGCTAAGTTTTCATTTTATGCGAATAATCCGATCTGGCCGATAATGAACGACAGCAACGGCGGATGGAATAAGACCGGCACTGTGCTTGGCGTCCTAGCTGCTCTGCTTACAAGCCGACCACAGAAGGGCTCTGGAGCTGCTGTACCACCCAGTCAGCAAGGAACATTTTTCTTCTCTGCATGCGGACTTGCAGGATTGTTTTATAGCATGCACTCTTTGCTCTCTGATTCGTCCACGATGATTTACTGGGTGTGGGATGGATATCCGC
The DNA here is from genome assembly GCF_038497685.1 of Kockiozyma suomiensis. NCBI lineage: Eukaryota > Fungi > Ascomycota > Lipomycetes > Lipomycetales > Lipomycetaceae > Kockiozyma > Kockiozyma suomiensis. The sequence continues at coordinate 704,771 of NW_027117672.1, forward strand.
TGACTGGACCTCTGCCGGTGCCATATGGAGGTGTGACTATTCTCGCGATGACGGCGGGTGTGTATCTTGGTGTCACTGCGAAGAAAACCGCTGGATCGTGGCCTGCGTTTACGGTTGCGAGTGTGGGCGCGTACTTTCTGTATGCATTTGATGGGTGGGTAGGATATGCTGGTGCGCTTGTGCTTGCCACATATTTATTGGCTATTGTGCCTATTCTGCTTGAGTCTGCATCCATTCATGCGCCTGGTCGTACGTTTGGAGTCGGGTTTTTGCTGTACGATTTGCTCGTTCTGGGACATGTCTGGGTTGTTGCCTACGCTTTTGTTCCCGGCGGTCCATTGCTGCGCGAGCGCACTGATTTGCTTGTCACGGCGTCGATGGTGTTGATTGGATTGGGAGTGTACGGTGCGCGCAAGGTGCCTGCTAGCGGAAGCACTGCTGTGTTTGCACCCAGATCGGAGAAGAAGACGAGTATCGGATTTTATAAAGTACGGTCAATGGCTGTCGTTTTCTTGACTATCGTGTCGATGCTGACGGTTACAATCGCCTGGAGACGGACTGATAAGGAAGCCCCGAAGCCATATCATCCTGAGGAGAAATTAATGACTGTCGGAATCTGGACTATTCATTTTGGGCTAGACAACGATATGTGGGCAAGCGAAGTACGCATGCGCGACGCGATCAAGGAGTTGGAGCTTGATGTGGTTGGATTATTAGAGTCTGATACGCAGCGCATTATTATGGGAAATCGTGACATTACGCAGCAAATTGCGGAGGACTTAGGTATGTATGTTGACTTTGGACCCGGTCCGAATCGACATACATGGGGCGCAGCGTTGCTGTCGAAATTCCCGATCCTGAACTCGACGCATCATTTATTGCCGTCGCCTGTTGGCGAGCTTGCACCTGCAATCCACGCTACTCTTGATGTCTACGGTGAGAAAGTTGACGTGGTAGTGTTCCACAGCGGGCAGGAGGAAGATGTTGAAGATCGCCGACTACAGACTGCTGGAGTGAGTGAGATTATGGCGAGTAGTTCGAATCCTACGATTCTGCTCAGTTACTTAGTCACGAAGCCATTGGAAGGAAATTACAACACATATGTTAGCGAGTATACTGGAATGGCTGATATCGACCCTTCAGATTGGGACCGATGGTGCGAGTATATTTTGTACAAGGGTATCAAGAGAGTGGCCTATGCGCGCGTAAGCCGTGGCACGATCACCGATACCGAGATCCAGACGGGTAAGTTTGTGGTGGCAGTTGATGCTACGTCAAGCAATACGCAGATCCCGGAGGAGAATGTGCCGGAGGGGTTGCGATATCCAGCTCTGTTTAGAGGTGAGGGAGTGCGAGGACATCGATACCATGTATTTGATGAGCCCAGATATTATGCTTAAAAAAGAATCTGCTTGGACAAGTATATATATATATATATGTATCTATTGTAATAGAGTATAATAAAATTTCTGTAGTGGATAAGCTTCAGATTTTAAAGTTCAAAGTTTGAAAGAGCAGCCGCCCTGCGCCGCTTCGCCGCTCGCTTCTCTTCCTTTTCTGTTGCTCTCTCTCTTTGCTCTTAGTATCTAAAACAATTGATTTCATTGTGTGCTGCAGTTCTATCATTCAGAATAGCAAGACTTGTATATATACTCTAATATATACATAAACTGTGATAGTGGGGTAAAAGAATAGTTTATCGTGAGTGTGAAGAGAGATACGTGTCGTCATGTCTTCAGTAAGTGGATCGTTTTTTCAACTCTGCAAGAAAAATCTTGCTCAGAGATATCCAAAAATGTGTAACTCGCTAACGGATAATCTATATAGGAAACACCGTACGTTTACCAAACGAATTATTACTCTCTGTCTCGACAAATATGTGAAGAGGCAGAGAAGAATGAAGAATATTACTGACGCGTGAGTGATTATGATAGTACCCAGGAATCACTGCCGATCCCTGAAACTTATGGACCAGATGCGCCCTCTGGGTTTCCAGGAAATGTCTCTGTGGAGCAGCAAGCTAAAGTTGGGATGCTGCGCAATGAATTGAAAGCCGCTGGATGCACTGAGCGTCTTGACGACGCGTCGATGGTCAGTATCTGTTGTTTGCTACTTACTAGAAGATTCAGAACATAAATGATTGACTCTCATGTAGCTTCGATTCTTGCGAGCGCGTAAATTTGACGTGCAGAAGGCGAAGGAGATGTTTCTTGCTTGCGAGAAATGGAGAGAGGAATTTAAAGTCGACGACGTGGTGGCTAATTTCCACTATGATGAGAAACCACTTGTTTCAAAGTACTACCCACAGTACTACCACAAGACCGATGTCGTAAGTCTTCTTCTTTCTTTCCTTGTAATAGCTCCATCTATCCAATATTAACTGAAGATAGGATGGTCGACCGGTGTATATTGAGCAACTTGGCGCCGTGAATCTTACAGAGATGTACAAGATTACGACATTTGAGCGGATGCTACAAAACCTGGTGTACGAGTATGAGACTTTCACCAGCAAGCGTTTGGTGTGTATTATATCTTTATTTTCTTTATCATTAAAGACGTTACTGACATCAGAGATAGGCCGCGTGCTCACGGAAAGCTGGTGTGTTGATTGAGACATCGTGCACGATCATGGATCTCAAGGGTGTCGGCTTGTCGAGTATCAATCAAGTGTACCAGTACGTGCGCGAAGCCTCAGTCATTGGTCAGAACTACTATCCTGAACGCATGGGGTGAGTACAAATTTTAATCTATAGTCCGATTTTGCGAGCAACAGACACTAAACATAAGATTAAACTAGTAAATTCTACATGATCAACGCTCCTTTCGGTTTTTCGACTGCTTTCCGGCTTATTCGTCCACTTCTTGATCCTGTGACGGTATCCAAGATTTTCATTTTGAGCAGCAGCTATCAGTCTGAGCTGCTCAAGCAGGTGCCTAGCGAGAATTTGCCCAAGAAATTTGGTGGCCAATGTGATTGCGAAGGAGGCTGTGAATTGTCAGACGCTGGTCCATGGCATGACCCGGTTTATATGTAGACTGATTTCAACAGTATTTCAATGAAGTATTGGATTTGGTATAAGAAGAAAGATATGCTTTATATTATTTTGGATGACCGCTGCAGTTTAGTCTTTTTATTTAACTATTTTTGACTCTTAAGCAAACTGAGGTAGATCAGTTTGAGAAGAGACGCAAAAAATCATATATCTTTTTATATCGAAAGAAGTTTAGATAATTGCAAAATTATCGGTTGTATTTTATTTGTATTTAAAGAATAAATTGAAAAAGCTTAAATGAAAAGTAAAATTAGATTTGAGCAAAGGGGCGTTGGCCACCGCTCGCTGTATAATACACTACACGCGTCTTCTTTTCTGTTGTCTCTTTTCGATATCTACTCTCGTTTCGTCTATTTAGTACAATTACAGTCCCTCTTTATATTCAGTAACGATCTCAAAGCGTCAAAAAGAAGGGTCATGGATCATTATAATAGGGGACGGACGCGCTTCGAGCTGACAATGCTCTTCGGTGACCCATTTGCTCTTGCTACCGTCTCTGTCGCTATTGTATGTTTGTTTTTATTTTATTTTATCTCAGCTTTTATAATATTGTCAGAAACAAGCAAACTGACTGGCATAGATCGGCTGGGTTATCTCCTTCGCCAGCAGCGTTTCCGCAGACGTGTCTGGCGCCTATCCGCAGTTTTCATGGTGGGGACTAGGCTATCAATTCGTGCTCAATCTCGGTGTCGCGACTGTATTTTGCCTGACACCATCGGCCGCAGCGTTTGAGACGTATAGAGTGTCCGTTGTTGGGTTCGCCGCCGCGGGAATCATTTACAGCACAAACAGCACGAATAATCTCGTCTATACTGGTCGCGCTGCTGATGCGGCCGCCGCGGCGGGGTATATCTTACAATCAATTATAAACATTATCTGGGTGTTTTATTTTGGAACAACCAAAGATGCAACCGTGCATGCATTCGTCGACTCTTACGCTCTAGGACGAGACTCTTCTTCGATACCAGCTAGTCCCGCCGGTGCCATGAAACAACCCTCGACGGCGGCTACGCGCAGTCAGCAGCAATTTGCAATGCAAACCCATCAGCTGGGTCAGGGAAGAGTATATTCGCCTCGTCCAGCTCCGCCATTACCACCGCAGTCGGCGACTCAGGGAATGTATACTAGTGCTCAGCTAGGCGGTTTCGAGACTGCTAGTATGCGCGAGCCTGTTCGTACCGGAACAGCACTTACTTTTCAGCAACAGTTCCAGCAGCAGCAATTACAGCAACAGCAGCAGCAACAGCATCAGCAGGCCCAGCCACAAGTGTCTGCATACACAGGAAGTACAAGTAATATCCTCGTCGCGCAATCCACCGGCAGCAACGCCAACGCGACGAACGATCTAATGGAACCCCTCGATACACCCACAGAATATCTACTCCGTGCAAGAGCTATATACTCTTACGATGCGAATCCTGAAGACTCTAATGAGATCTCCTTTGTAAAGGGTGAGGTTTTGGAGGTTAGCGATGTTAGTGGTCGGTGGTGGCAAGCTAGACGGGCGAATGGCGAGGTTGGGATATGTCCCAGTAATTATGTACAATTGTTGGATTAAGTCCAGTTTATTAAATTCAGTTTATCAAACGGGAGTTTTTGCTTTTTTGTATTGTGTTAGTATATGATTTGGATGGCTAGGAATAATGAAATTGTATTCTTTAAACTATTTATAAACAAACAGAATCACAACTTCTCTGGCAGAGACATGCCCATCTCCTCTTTGATATTATACAAACCAACTAACGCACCAACCGCTTTGGCAACCTCCAAAGGATCCAATAAATGCCACGCCGCGGTTGTCATCTTATTACTCGGCCCAATCGTAACCGAGAACACATTCTCTTGGTCTAAATTTTCAATCTTTCGCAGCGCACGAAACATATCTTCATCTGTTGCATCATCTCCCATGCACAGCACAAACTGCGGTGAAATTTCTTCGTCAAGTACCAATTTTTTGACAATTTCTCCTTTATTCACAAATCGTGGTCGAACTTCTAAATTCGCTTTCCCGCGCATTACTTCGACATCATATTTAGTAGAAACCGTGTTTTCTAAATGATTCAAGCATTCTCTGGCTTGAAAGGCGCCGTATTCAGGATCAGCGCGGCGGTAATGCCACGTAACCGCGGCTCGCTTCCGCTCGATGAATGAACCTTGCGTGCGTTCGGTGTAGTATTGGAAAATTTCGACAACGTCCTGCATCCACGACATGTCTGCTTGCTCAGTCAAATTTGTCCAGTCCTTGCTACCTACCGGCTTAATAAAACAGCCGTGCTCGGCCGAAAGTCCTAGACGAGGTATATGACCGAGGTATTTATCAAGAAAAGCCTGATCGCGACCAGAAATTATCCATACCTGATTCAGCGGATCGGCAGCCAAAGTCGTGAGCATTTGCAGGATACGCGGGTGCGGGACGGCCGCCGCTGGGTCGCGCACGATGGGTGTCAGAGTTCCGTCGTAGTCAAACATGAATAATCGTTTACCCGATGAGACCGACTCGTAGGTTGAGTACACGCGCGGACAGTCAAGTACTGGCGTCGTGTGAGAGTTGTCGTCTTGCTCAAGAACCAGCATAAGGGCCGAGACGAATTGAGCTACCCAGGACTGAACGGTATGATGGGTGACATGCTGGTACAGTTTGAGCTCAAGAGCAGCCTTTTCAGATTCAGTCATTTCAAACAGCGCACGATTGATGGCCTTGGCGACGCCGACAGAATCCCAGGGATTGACAGTGATTGCATCGGCAAGAGATCCTGCGGTACCAGTAAACTCTGATAAGATGACTGGCCCGTGAGAGTCACGCTGACAGACAACGTACTCCAAAGAGGTAGTATTCATACCGTCGCGGATAGAAGTGATGAGAGCGAGATCGGCGACGCGCAGCAGAGCAAAATAATCCTCCCGGGCTATCTGCTGGGGGTAGTGCTGAACAGGAGTAAAATGCAGCATTCCATAAGTTCCATTAATATGCGCAATCAATTCCGAGACTTTTCGATCCATCTTTGCCGAGTTCGAGTAAGCCGGCGACGTTAGTTGGATAAGTACAACATGCTCGACCTTTTCAGGATACATTTGACAAAACATTTCAAAAGCGTGCAATTTTTGCATGACGCCACGCACAGAGTCAAGGCGATCTCTGCCGACGATGATTTTCTTGCCGGGATAGAGCTCACGGATTGCGCTCATGAGATCTTCTACTATCGGAGACTGCATGTCTCGCTCGACGCGAGCAGCGTCGATGCCGATGGGGAAGACGCGGACTGCGACGCGAGCGCCAAAAGCGTCTACAGTCGAGGCAGTTGATTCGAGACCAAGGACGCGGGAGCAAGAGGAGATGAAGTGACGGGCGTAGGAGAGAGATTGGAAGGCGACCATGTTTGCGCCAAGCATGCCTTCAAGGAGTTCAGAGCGGCGGGTGAGATAGCGAAAGTATTCAGAAGAGGGAAAAGGAGCGTGGAGGAAGGAGCCGATGAATATGTTTGGGATGCGTTGGCGGAGGATCTGAGGGAGGAGAAGAAGGTGGTAATCGTGGACCCAGACGACGTCGCCCGGCTTGTAAATGGAGGCGATTTTGTCGGCATAAGCCTCGTTGAAGGCGACATAGTCTATCCACCATTTTTTTTCTTCGAGACCGTCAGAGGGCTCGCCGACGATGTAGTGGAAAAGGGGCCATATGACTAGCCAGTTAGTATCGACGTATATGTATATGTAAATGTATATGTATATATAAAATGAGAACAAGTACCTTGCTCGGCATACGCCCGCCACCTGGACTGAGCGCCACCATAAAGAAATACAGGAGCGACGGTAGACCCAGAGGTAGCGGCCTGGTCAGAAAGCATTTGAGCAGCATGTGCTTCAGTTTCAGGGTCGAGACGAAAGTCGGTGAGGGCCGAGTCAGGGTCGTCAAGGTCAGCGATCTCCCCCGTCCACGCCACGAGGACGGTATCCCAGTCCGAGGATTCAAGATAAGACTGGGCCGAGTAGAGCGCCGAGTTGCCTCTTCTCTTGCGGACGTGAAGTGAAAGGGAAGAGGCGGAAGGGTCGGCATAAAGCTCAGTAGGAAGGAGGTTCATGGCGACGAGGACCCTTCCGGAAGCGCGCGGAAATGCGGAGGGGCTTTGCATAGTAAAAGCGTACACAGTATGAACAAGAGTATGACCAAGAGAATTAACAAGAGAATGAACAAGAGAATGAACAAGAATAAATAGTAAATGAGTAAGTAGTAAAGTTAACAAGAGTATGAACAAGGAAGGTGACAAAGCACGTGGAATAGCTGAGTCTAAATTCGAGTGACTTAAGTGACTCTGCGCCGCTTCATCTTCTCTTCCTCCTTCCTTCTTCGTATCCCGTAACTCTTCCTCTCTCACTCATCATCCGTTATCATGTCCTCGCGAAGGGCTAAATCCCGACCGCCAAAGGTCTTCCAGTGTCACGGTCACGGAGACTGCAGAATGACATTCACTCGCTCAGAGCACCTCGCCCGCCACATCCGCAAACATACCGGCGAGCGGCCATTCAGATGCCACTGCAACCGCACCTTTTCGCGTCTCGACAACCTCAGGCAGCATGCGCACACGGTTCATGCGAACGAGCATGTGCCGATCCAGAAGCAGGAGCAGCGGAAGCAGGAGCAGGAGCAGCATGAGCAGCAACAACAGCAGCAACTCCACTCACACTTCCACCAACAACCCCCCCCTTATCTTCGCGCCCCTCTCTCCGCCCCCCTTCCCATCACCCACTCCCAGCAGCATCTTCAGCAGAGCGTTCACTCCATCCAGCATCAGCAGCAGACCTCGCGCAACACGCTTCCTCCGCCCGTCCTTGAGTTTGCCCCCCCGCCGCGCTTCCGCCCCAACCAGCACCGACCCGGGCCCCTCGCTCTCCTCCCACTGCCTTCCTCGTCTTCCTCCACGGCCTCGCCTCCCATCTCGCCCGCCCTCAGCCTTTTGCAGACCCCTTCGTCGATCACTCCCACCTCGCCGCTCTTCGCCCTGCCGTCGCCCATCCCCCGCTCGGCGGCCTACGACGACAACGACCTGCTCATCCTCCGCCGCGAGGGCATCGCTCTCCCACACCTGCATCCTTATGTTCCCTCGCACTTGCGCCCGCCGCCTGTCGCATCGCATCCGGGCCTGCCGCGTAATCACCCCTTCCCACGTCGCAACTCTGTGTCCGACATTGACTCGTCTCTCGTGCTCCCCCCGCTGCGCCTTGCGGACGAGTCTGCCACCTATAACAGACCTGTGATGACAGAGCATGCCGTCGACCGGGACGCAGCTGACCGCTCGGATGTCAAGGGAATGAATGCATTAGTTGAGGCAGCCAGTATGGTTTAATTTCACTGATCTTTACTCTTCATGTTACGAATACAGCCTGTGCAACATTTTTGGTATCTCTTTGATTCTACTTTGTCTCAGGTCATGGTTTCTCTTTTCACAATCAGTGTTAAATTTTCATTGTGTCAAGGTTAATCTAATATTTCTATGGGCTCGGTTTTACTATGATTGTATCTGTATTTTGTGATTCTTGATTGTTTTATTTTATTGGGTTTTTGGGTATTGGGCGTACTGGATCTTATCTTAATAGTATTTTTGGTGGTCTGCATCACTGTATAGTCTGGTGTGGATGCGATTTGTGTGTGTGCGCGTGTGTATTATAGCGATCGTTTTGTTGTAAATTATTAATCTCTATCAATCTTTATTCTTATTATTCTTCAAACCTCGTATCAATCATTGATAATACTTGATGATATACACGTCTTCATAGCTTAATGCTTTGGATACTTTATTATTTCAATATAAAACAGATACCCATTTTTACTTTCCATAGTCGATCATTCATAATCAACAATATTTTCCTCTATCTACACTACCGCGACAAGACCAGCCCAGCAAGCTTATGCTCAGCAGCCTCTTCGTCCATCATAAATTGCGTTTCCTCTTCAACCGCACTCGTCGCCGACGACGACGACACTAATCTCGAACCACTGCTGCCGTTATTGCCTCGTCCAACTCCAACAAATCCTAGTTTGCGAACACTTGGATGATGCTCATCTTCGTCTTCCTCCGGAACCATCCCGCTCAATCGTCGCCCACTAGCTGTCCTCGACGACGAAAACGACGTCGATAGTTCCCCATTAACTGAGCTGCTGTACCTTAACGGCGATCCAATTACAAGCCCATCATTCATAGATGTTGATCCACTAGCTGACGAACTCATAGGTATAGGCCCGCTTCCAAACAACTGACCGAGCCTGCTTCCCGGCGACGCTTCGCCAAATGTAGTTCCGTCAACCGCCGCCTCATGCTGCGACGAAAATGCCGTCGCCCGTGAATTAGAAGACCCACGACGCTGCCTCTCCTGAGGCGTAAGTAACTCTGTAAGCGAACTCGGCACAAAATCCTCCTCAAATACAACCGGTTCGTCCCGCATGTGCTCGGCAAATACATCGTCTTCACTCTGCTCACGCCATATTGACGTCGACGCGCGCGCCGGAAACGACGACGAAACGTACCGTCGTCCTGAACCTACTGCACGCGCATTGGAATTATGCGCATGTTGAAGATTCGCCGTCAGATTGTTGTTATTATTATTATTATTGTTCAGTGATGAGGATACTTCGTCGGCAGCGGCTAATCTAGCGCTGCCGATAGGCTTGTACGAGCCACTCGTCGCTTCCGTCTCAATTCCGTACGCAGACATGTATAGCGAACGCAACGCATTATTTGATGAACTGAGATTCGATGAGCTGAGATTCGACGAGCTGAGATTAGAAGCCTGCGCAGGAACACTAGCTGCCACCGGTCCATGCCGAGCGAGAAAAGAGAGACCGTTCGAGTCAAGACTTCCCGGCATAGGCACATCCATAGCACCGAGTGTTCGCGAAGACGAGGAAAGAAACGAATCGGAAGGCGGCGACGTAGCGAACGAGAACGACGAATCGGCATCGACATGTCTATTAATGCTGATCGAGTTGATATTGGAGTTGCTAGTGCTTCCTGGACTACCGCTATTCATACTACTATTACCCGATTTCGCGGCATGAAGAGACCGAGCAAGAGCAGACGGTCCGTTACTACCAAACGCATTCTCAGGAAGTACGGCATTGCGCGCACCCAGCTGTAGCGGTGGTGGAGCGTAGTTCTGACTCTGCTGCTGAGGTCTATGGTTTACGCGGCGGCCGTCGGGAAGAATATGCGCCAATGCGCATTTGGCACCAAACTTACAGTTGCCCTGCGGTGCGAACTTGCGTTAGAAAAGACTGCCATAACAAATAAGCTAGTCTAGACGACCTTGGACTGACCTTTTGAAAGTACTTGCATGGTGCCTGCTCAAGCTGCGAGTCCATCGAGTGAGAGAACGGACAAGTAGAGCCGGCCTGACATGTTCCCTGCCTAAAAAACTTACACGGAACATGCGAAAGATCTACGATAATCAGAAATCAAAAATCAGCAAAAACGCACACAAATGACGAAGCAATGACATGTGATGAAGCGTACTCTTGCTCGGCGGACTCCGCGACGAGTCCAGGAACGCGGCTGCCTGCGACTGGGGCTGCAGCATCACACACTGGATTTTCTTGATATGTGGATTCTTTTTGGGCCGCGAGAACGATAAAACGGTGGTTTGGCGGGCAAAAGGGCTGCAAGGAGATGTGTGGAGACGATGCGGTGGCGCGTAGTAGCGTTGTCCAGGGTTAGGTGTTTTGAAGCGGTGCATTTCGGAATACTCTTTGTAAGCCCCGAGTACTCTTTTGCAAGCTATTTGGAACTGTGTTTTAACTTTATTGAATAATAACATCAGTCGATGGTTGTATTATGCTATTACATTCAGCTATTCGAGTCGCTAGGGAGTGTGTGAGCCGTGCAATTTCACCCACTGCCGCCCAAAACATCGGCAATCTTGACAGAATCCTCTTCCAATGCTAATTCATCCTGTTGTAATCCGTCAGTATATGCTCTAGATGCCGAATATGACCCACTCCACTCATTACTCACCCACAGCCTCTCTATATCCCCCTTCGTCTCCATATTCTCGGCGACTGCGTTCCACACCTCATAGAACTGCTCAAACCACAATCAGCATTTTACTATCAACCATAAACCTCGACAGATACTGGCCATCTTGCGTCGCCGCGTCCATTCTTTGGTCATTAACCGCAATTCACTTCGCATGCCCTCAGCCTTCTCACGCGTCATAGTCGGATTTGCGCTAGACAACTGCCGAAGTCTCGCCAAGTTTCTCTCTTCCTTTTCAATCTAGAATGAGTAATTAGCGGATATTCATGCTGCGGTCAGAGCATTGAGCGTGCCACATACAAGCTCGTCAAGCTCTGCGTCGCGAGCTAAGAGCGCACTAGTGGCAGGTTGCTTCTTCAGCTCAGCAAGCTCTAAATAAATAAAAGACGATCAGTATCAATTGCCCAACAAATAATAAGAGAATCCACAGAAGAATTTTTCTTTTGAAAGAAAAAAAGCAGCAGAAACACAGACCAGCACGCAATTCAGAAGCGCGTCTCACAACAGCGTCAACCTCCGCTTCAACATCCTTCTTCTCACACTCTTCTTCTTCAGCTTGTTTGCTATCGCCACCCGTATCATTCGGTGCACTCTGTTTAATCACATAGACAATCTGCTTGCCATACGTCTTTCCCAACAATTCACCACGCGTCTCGAGGGCCGCCAACGCGCGATTGATACCCGCTCTCGCGATCTCACCATGCATGTTCTGAAATACGTCTGTAGATGAATATGGCCTATTCTGCGTCTGCATATAAAGCAGTACCTTTGCTTCAATTTCCTCATCATCTTGTTTCTCTTTCTTTGGTGCCATTTTTGTATTCGAAACGAAAGCTAACAAGCGCGAGTGAGGGCAGCAAGAAGATAAGTACAAAACCCATTGCTTACATTATAAACAACGCGTCTCCACTTCCTTCTTCTCATTGTATTTATATCATTTTCACCGTCTCAGTGCAATGGAACAGAACATCTCAGAAAACAGGCAGAAGCAAATCAAGCAAACATACCAAAGTCGTCGAAAGCGACCGCCGCTGGTGCCACTAATCAACTCCTCTCCGCTCCTTCGTTCATCCACTCTCGCATCTTCTCCACCTCCTCATCCCAGCTCCTCGCCGATTCCGCGCAAAATACAAAAAAAGACTCAAGCTTATTTGTCCCTTACTCGCAAACCTCATCGGACAACTTGCTCCCAATGCGCAATGTCTTATGATACGCTATCCGCCGACGACCGCAAGTTGCACTCTAAATTCCACGCTCGCGCGGTGTCTGGCGTCGATATCCTCCTTCCGCCTACTTTCAAAGCTATTTCCAAAGTGGCAGTTTCTACATATACGGCCACTCTATATAAAATGACTGCGCAGCATTTATCTTCGTCGCGAGCAGTCCGAGTAGCAATTGATGCGGCGCTCCGAATTTGCAACGCCGAATTATCAGCCCCAGACGAAGGCGTGGAAGACTTTCTCTCGCGTGCAAGTTCGTCATCAAATGAATCTGCCGTGTACATTTGCGTTTCGCCGCGATCTCTCACCTCTGCGCAGGCTATTATCGGCTTGGCTGTTGTCGACCGCATATCAAGTGGCCACTTTATGTCGTGCGATACAGGACGCTTGATACCCGGTCCCCCAATACGGCTGATCCTCGGAATTTCACGGATTTACACCGCGCATACTGCTCGTGGTCTTGGAGTTGCTCAGCATATATTAAACGCGGTATGTGAGTCTGCAGTGTATGGCATGCAGGTGCCGAGAAACCTGGTGGGGTGGAGCCAGCCTTCTGAGAGCGGATGTCAGTTGGCGAAAAAGTGGTGTTCAGAGAGCATGACTGCTAGTGAGGTGAGCGAGGATAGAGAAAAGGATGCAGATGGAACTGAGAAGAAAATCAGAGTGTATATTGAACGGTGAGCTGCGTTATTGTTTGGGGCTACATTTAACTTGCTAAACCACTTCGCTGGCTGCGGTTTTGTAGATAATAACAATTGTAAATACATATTGCATTGAGAAACTATGATAGCTCTGTAGCATAAATTATCTGTAGATATACTTACTCAACAATCGGAATTCCAGTCTTTCGGCTTCGCCCATCTTTCCGGTTATGATTATCTCTTGAAAACCCTTTCTTTTTCAGTCCACTCTTCTGCCCCTTTGGTTTTCCTGTCGACTGAAGTTTGTCGCCTGGTGGCTGATTGGCAGACTGCTTTTTTCGATTCTGGGGTGTGTCGCTGTTAGATGTTTGTGGATCGGTAGAGGATTCTCTGTGGTTCCCTTTGAACATATATCGATTCTCCAGCCTCTTTTTCATCTTGCCCTGATACAACCAAATTATTAGCATCAATGCTGGCTTCGAGAGAAAAAGACAATGTACTTACGTCGCGCGCGAGCATCTTTGCCCAACCTTCAATCTGCTCATCCGACCATCGCGTCTGCGATTTTAAGTCGTTTCGCTCCTTCGAGCCTCTACCTTTTATATCAAACGCCCCCACACGAGTGCTATACAATTCCCATAATAATTTTTCAGTCGGATCCTCAACAGTATTATTTTGCTTTCGCTGTTTCTCAGGATTAGGTATTCCCTCATCGTCATCTAATGGCGTCTCATACACGCCGGCTTCTAAATCATCATATGTATCGTCGCGCTCGTCGGCTTCATCTTCATCGTAAATCAGAGCTAAAGTGTCAAAGATCTTTTGCTTTTCACTGGCACTCGTAGTGTGATGCAACATCTCATCTGCGTTTTCGCGAGGTTTTTTGCCGATGTGGATAGTTCCCGGTGCAAAATCTAGAGTGTCGAATATTCTTGTTTCCTCTTTTTCTTTAACGTCAGTAACGGGCTTTCTCTCGCTTAAGAACGACAGTGCATCAGCTACTGAACCGTGGTGATCGGCTAACAGTTGAATAATATTTTCTACCGACAAATCAGGGTTTATATCGCTAATTTCACGGACCTTTCTTGCATCGTCTTCACTTAATATCGATAGAATGCCACTGTCTTTATGGATGTGCGCATTACCGGTTTTGGCAATGCGTTTCCGCGGTTTTTTACGGAATATAGTTTTTATTTCCCGTATAACGTCGTGCGGAATACGACCCCGAATTGTTTCAAGTGAGATGATAATTCCTTCCAAACCACTGTCGTCGGACGGAATTTGCTGAAGCTTGGCGATAAAATTATGCCGGACAAGCAATGAAGGAAGTAGCTCTATTGGCAAAACTTCAGCTGGAGGCGGTAATTGCGTAATCAGAGTCCTTAAAATTTGTACAGTGGCAGCAGTATCCGATTGGACCAATTCAGTGAGGGATATATACACGATTTTCAATGCTGCTTCGGCTGGCGACGGGATGTCGTCGGTGCTAACATCATGCATTGCAGTTCCGACGATCGATTGAAGATGCTTAATGAAGGAAATAGTAACCCATGACTGAACAATTTGCTTATCCTTGAATATTACACGCAAAGTATTTAACTCTTTAAGTTTGAAACCGCCCTTTTTGCATATTCGTTGAATCAAGCATTCATGTATTTTATCGCGCGTGTGATTGTCGCATGCAAGCGATTTCACTAACAGGATTACTTTGTGAGAATGAGTTTGCGAGTAGAGTCGTGTAAATCCCCAAAACATTTCCATATTTGAAATCACAGATGAGTGAGCATATTCTTCAGATAACAGCGTGAAAACATCGAGTTCTAGCCGTTGATACAAGCTGCTTTCGTCATCGGGATCATCAACTCGTAAAACGCCATCGTCATCTCTTGAAAGACTAACAAAAGAAGCCAAAAACCGAAGAAAATGAGTCGCTCCAATTAATCCTTTCTTCTCCGAAGTTTGTGAACGATGGATGAAGTATTCGGTCAACTCACACCACGACGCTAAACATAATTTCCATGTTTCTGCATCCAGGCTCTTGCGTAAAGCAGGTGGTGGATATGTCGGCACTATTGGATTATCCAGATCAGCCATGCAATAATACTGTGATTATTATTTCCAAGGTATAGTAGAATAGAAGGTAAGTATTTGGCGATGCTAAAAGAGCTGTAAGATAAGCTTCTATCTAGAGAATAAATACAACTGATAGCATACTTACACTGTGAACGGTTCTTTAGACAATCTCAATATCATACAAACACTGATCAACACATTGAGAACGCAAAGATGTTAATAAGAGATATATTAACATCATCAAATCTAATTTTTTTAAAACTCCCATGAACTCAACCCTAACCCTATTGACATAAGCAAATCCGAATGAGTCACTTGGAAGTCGGTATGTCTTAATCTATGAATTGTTACTAATATTTCACATTGAGTCATCAATATTTTAAAACTGCTTGATTCTTTTATCTTGCTGAGAATAAATGATCAGGTGGTGCTGGAAGAAGTAGACTTGCGAGCTCATCAGGTTAGGTTTTGACTCAGATAGTGAAACCATTTACATTACAAAATAAAGCATGAATAAACAAACAAAATAAAAGCGAATAATATTGATATTATTCATGATTATAATGAGGACTTGCACATCTAGTACATCCTAGTCTCGTTCTCAAGAGTGCCCCATAGCCTAGTCGCAGTCTGTCGCTTCTTGATACCTTCTACAATCGATCCTCGGGGAGATCCAAATCTTCCCCATGGAACAAAATATGCACCATTGTTCTCAGCCGTGATTTGAGGTGAGAATCCTGCAAATAACTCTGTGAGTGCTCCTAGACGCGGCTCGAATGAGAAAATTGACTGGTCTTTGTTAGTGGAAATGATCAAACTATGCTAACCAGTTAACTGCTTACCGATAGCTTTTGGCGCCATGGAGGCATACTTCTAAACAGCTGGGACTTCAAATGGCCCGGATTCAGGGACTGTTATTGTTAATCTAGTGACGCGGCATCTTCTCTATACTAGGATAGAAGACTTACCAAACTCAACACACCGCTATCCTTAACCTGCTCGGCCATCTCAGTAGCCAGCAATATATCTCCAGTCTTACTCTGGGCATATTTTAAAAACTGAGAGCCCTCAGTATGCTCGTAGTTTGGATCATCCCAATTGATCCCGTCCGGCGATGGCGAGAAGTTGTTTGCATCCGAGGCAACCCACACCACGCGCACACTATTTGCCGTAGCTGTCTTTGCGCTCTCAATAACAAGCGGAGTCAAGTATCGGTTAAGGACGTAGTGTCCGACGACGTTGACTCCCCATTGTAGCTCGTATCTCTGCACAGTCTTTGATCCCTCAGGCGGCTCCATCACACCAGCATTATACCACACCGAATCGAGAGTTTTTGTCTTGCTCAACAATTCCTCTACCGCAGGCTTGATTGTCGTCAAATCGGCAAGATCAAGAAGCACGAGCTCAAGTCGGCCGAGAGTGGGCGCCTTCGTGAATTTGGCGGGTGCATCCATTATCCGCTCACTTACTTCACGGAATAGATCAGCATCGCGAGCAGCGACATACACTGTCGCATTTTTCCAAAACAAAATGCGCACAAGTTCAAGCCCGATCCCAGCTGTGCCGCCAGTGACAAAGTATTTCTGATGAGTTCAGAGTTAGGAATATATGCGAGAACTGACTTGAACTAAACAGCTATTTTATATACCTTTCCCGTGAGATCGGGTAGATCCTTTTCGGTCAGAGTCGGACCGGGCGGATATACCTCTGTAATTGCCTGCCAGATGAGACTCATTCTGTGTTATGAAGCGCACTTCGTGGTTGCTTTGAACAGAGACGGGCAGATGAACGCAGAATGAGCCGCGCTGCGATAAGAAGGCAAACCTTAGTTGATGCTCTAGTTTATCATTGTAGTATTATTCATATATCGATTATATTGTATAAACAAGAGTATAAACTAAATCAAGACATCTCTACAGAAGCACTCTGCCCCAAAATGCCGGAACTCAACCGCTTTTTGAACATACGACCATCGCCTCTTCCAACCATCACAGTACCCAGCCCGGCTAAAGACTCTTCGAGTAGTAAAGGCGCTCGCTCCTCAGACACCTCTGTAAACTCGTATCGCCCAAAAGCCCAGTTTAGGATAAATGTCTTTATTGAATCGTTGCTACTTGTCGAGTCCGGCAACTTTGAGGATATCGTTCGTAGAATGAACTTCATGCGATAGATCTCGTCTTTGGGCGCCTTATCAAGGTATTCAATAAACTTATCCAGCTCAGTTCCATCGCCCTTGGAAATCCTCACCGTCAATGTTTCAATCTCAGACATGTGCTCACCATCATTCTCATGTGAATGTCCATTATGAGAGTGCTTATCTTCGCGAACCAGCCCGAGACCTAACTTCGAGTCGAGTCCCATGATTGCCTGCCACGGAATCGCACCGCGATCGCTCTTAAGTTTCGGAGTATCCGTATTCAAATCATTCACGCGGTCCCATACAAGATCAAACTGTCGCTCATCCACATGCTCCCATTTGTTGAAGACAAGAAGATCAGTGTACTGCGCCTGCAATGCCGCCGATTTTGACGTGTCCGCATACCCTGCAAAGTTCTCTACATCGATTACATTCACAATTCCATCAAGTCTAATACCCGGACCACACCCATCCGTCGAAGACAGTTCCCGCGCCAAATCTCGTAGCTGGATAGAGATTGCTGCCGGAAAGGCACTGCCCGAAGTCTCGATCAAGATGCGATCAGGCGAGTACTTTTGTTGAATCTCGACTATCGCGTCGCGCATCTTGCCGGTCATTACGCAGCACAGGCAGCCATTGAGCATCTCTTGTACGCCTGCTAATGTGTCCGTGCTTTGTGCTGCTAGCTCTGAGTCAACTGTACATCTAAGTTAGACGACCTGTAGATATTGAATGAACCGACACAGATAGCTACCCTTAACGTCACCGTATTCATTTTTTAGTATAGCAACCTTGTAATTTGACGGCAGCCTCTTTAGCAAAGCTGGTTTAAATTAATTTTGAATATTAGGAATCATGAGTAAATCACATACATATTGCGAGGGTAGTCTTCCCGGCTCCTGCTCATTTCATATCAGCATTGTTCTTGAAAAAAGATAGAGGCACGCTTACCAACAAACCCAGTAAGAACAGTTACCGGAGTAGGTTCTGTAACTGTCATTATCTATGATCTATTTCTATGTTTTATCTATAGAGTATTTATCAACAAGATTTGTCTCGTTCAGCAAGAGAGCCACTGTAATATGAGCAATAGGTCACGTGCTATTTGGGATGACACCCGCGCACTCCGGAGTCTCTGACACTGTTTCTCTTGCAACTATCGACAATAGCATTCTATCCGCATTCAGCTTGTTCTATAGTCTATTTACAAGGCATTTTTGCAAAAAAAAAATAAGAGTATTTTATCGCTGAATACCATCAGACTTACTATCGACGGCAGAAGCTCAGCTGTAACCTCAATCACTCCGTCACAATGTCTAATGACGGGCAAAACTCGTCGCCTCCGGTACCAGGCCAAGGCACCCCCGCTATCTCGCAGCAGATGCCTTATATGAATCAGCAGCAGCAGCGCGTGACACCCCAGATGATGAATAGACCGGTTCAGATCAGACCCACCGGAGGCGCGTCGGGTAACCCACAGCAACTCACGATCCAAGAGCAAATGGCAAAGCTATCGCAGAACTATCAGCTGCTCATGCGTCAGGCGCAGCAGTTTGGTAGAGACACTCCTGAAGGTCAGCAAGCGCTTGTTCGTGCCGCAACGATCAGAGAGCTCGCTAATCAACTACGGTCAGCCAACGCGGCTAATAACCCGCAGCTGCTGCAGCAACAACAGCAACAACAGCAACAGCCACAATCACAGCAACAGCAAGCGCAAAGGCAGGCTCAGATTGTTGGCCAGCAACCACCACAGCGATTGACACCGGTGATGGGTCAGCGCATGTTACAACAGCAGGGCTCCTCACCCATGGCACCCCAGCAACAACCTCAGCAGCAGCCTCAACAAGGAATGCCAATGGCGAACAATGCGGCAGTCGCAGCTCGTCAGCAGCAGTTGCTTCGCAGCCAACACGCTGCTAAGCAAGCCCAGTTTGCACAGATGTCTCCCGCCGAACAACAGACTATACGTCGCAACCAGCTCGACCAAATCAACAAGTATATTGTCGGATTCCACAATCAAATTACAAATCTCGAGAGACAACTCAGCAGCAATCCACAGTTACAAGGAGAAGAACGTGCCAAAGTTGAGCAGACAGTGCGCGAGTTGACCGCCAAGCGAGAGCATTATGTTGCAAATGCCAACGATCTTGCGCAGCAGATCCAGCAGATTCGTATGAATGCTACACAACAGCAGCAGGGTCAGCAGGGCATAAATGTTTCGGGCAATATGGGCCAGCGACCTAACGTTTTGCCGCAACAAACACAAATGGGTCAAATCCCTGGACAGGTATGTCTGTTCTCGCACTTATTTTGGAAATATTATTTCTAACTCCTTGTAGATGAATTCGCCAATGCAAATGCAGCAGACGCCTAATCAACAGAATCTGACCAATATGCGCGCAGCCCAGAACGCTAATCGTCTGACACCTCAGCAACAGGCACAGCAATCGCAGCAACCGCAGCAGGCAATGAAAGCTACCAACATGCAGGCCTCGCAATCGCAGTTCCAAATGCCTCAAAGCTTGCAACCAAATAAGCAGATAATGCCTGGTCAGCCGCAGATGACTCCCGCTCAACAGGCCCTCGCTCGTCAGCAGCTCCAGCAGCAACAGCTCCGCCAACAACAAGAGCAGCAGCAGCAGCAGCAACGACTACAGGCTCAGGCTGCTGCTGTTGCAGCCCGAGCAGGATCTCCCCAAGGAGGCATGCAGTCACCAATGATACAAGGAAACAACATCCCTGGGGCCGTCCCGCGTGCGCAAGCGATTCGTGCTTCCGGATCTCCCGCTACAAACATCAGCCCTCGGCCGCAAGCAAACTCTCTAGGCCAGATTCCAAATCCTGCTGCTATGGCCGCGGCAAAAGTAGGTCCACAGGGATCGCCTATGGCACGCCCCATCTCGACACCACAGCGCATGGTCGCTCAACAACAACAACAGCAGCAGCAGCAACAACAACAACAACAACAACAACAACAGCAGCAGCAACAACAGCAACAACAACAGCAACAACAGCAGCAGCAGCAGCAGCAGCAGCAGTCTTCCCAAGTGCAACAGCAAGTCTCACAAATGGGTCAACCTGCAATGCCTGGCGTAGCGCCCAGCGGAGTACAAGCAGCCGCCGCTGCCGCGGCAACGGGTCCCTCAGCGCGGCCTGCTGTCTCGCAACAACTTCCTCTCGGCCAGAACATTATCAACCCTACCGCTAGCATGATTCAGCACATGCCAATCCCCAATACTCTCTCAATGAAGCAGCCCACTCCTGTGTCCGTCAAACCTTCGCGTCCATCGCTCTCCGGCGGACACGCAGCAAGCTCGCCGATGCTCACTGGCCCAGCCATCACGAAGCCGCCTACATTCGACCTCAGCAGTAATGGCGCCCAGCGCGTCCTATCGAAACGCAAACTAAGTGAGCTTGTCAAAGATATAATTGGCACCACGAGCAGTGTCAATGGCGTCCCTTTGCAAACCGACGAGCGCGACACCAGTATTGACGGCGACGTCGAGGAACTCCTACTCGATCTTGCAGACGAATTCGTGACATCTGTAGCTTCATTTAGTTGCCGTCTCGCTAAACATCGCAAGTCTTCGACTCTGGATGTCAAAGACGTACAGTTGCATTTGGAACGGAATTGGAATATCAGAGTGCCAGGGTACAACGCTGATGAGATAAGGTCGGTCAGAAGATGGAATCCTACACAGGCTTATTTACAAAAATTAAGCGGTGTCAATACTAGTCGTGCTATTTCTGGAAAGTAGTCTGTCGTGAGTATTTGAGAAGTGTATATTAGATGTAAACCTACTTTTTTTTTTTGATTTCAAATTAATTTTCTGCGTATATGAGTGTGGCTTGATGTGTAGATGTATTTTGCTACTATTCGATAATAAAATGTACAACGCCAAAACCTAATATCACCGCAAAACAAAAAAAAAACGCACACATTCTCACGTAATCGACAGAAAAAAAACTCATCTACAATGATTCTATAAAAGTTTTTCGTTGACACTGATCTATTCCTCAACTAAACTCTTCTCTTTTCTGCCAACCCACGTCGTCAATAGTCTAAGGAATCGCTGCAGTCGCTGCATCATCAGCCGTATTCTGCGTTTCGATTGTAGTCTCCTCGGAGACTGGCGCCATCTCGTCGGTGTTGCCACTATCTTCACCGTTTACTTGCCGCATTTCCTGAGGTACTTGCCGCTGTTCTTCCACTTCTTGTGGTACTTGTAGTTGATCTTCCACTTGCGGTACTTGTAGTTGATCTTCCACTTGCGGTACTTGCAGTTGTTGCGGCTCCGATTGCACGCCGTCATCGTCAAACGAGATCAAATCCGCCGCGTATTCTTCTTCGTCACCACCACCCGTAAACCCTTCACCAACAACAATCTGATCAGCTACAACAGGACTCGTACTCATTGCGGCAGTTTCTTTCCTCGAGTTGTCATGCCCACTCCGTCCCCGCTCCATCCACGACGAGCTACCCGCGCTAGAAGAGTACGAAGGCGAACTAGCATACATAGACATGCTACCAGTACCGTAATCAAATCCACCTAGTCCAAGACTATTCCCTTCGTCGACCAAGTCGGCAAAGCTAGATGGCGCAAGGTCGAAATGATCTTCAAGAGGGGGTTGACGAGAAGAGTTTGATGAGGGAATCTCCGAGGATTTCTCTACCTTTTGTGATGCTAGTTCTGGTTCTAGCTGCTGTGAAGGCGGCGGAGACGGCGGAGACGGCGGAGACGACGAAGACGGCGACTTAGTGCTTTCGGAAGCGGCAGTTAATGTCTCCGTGCTATCATTCGAGACGGAGTGCTGTTCATTATCGGCCACAGCTGCAGCTAATATCGCAGCGGAGATACCTCCACCAACAGGTTTGCGCACAGGTCTACGAGGAATAGCTTTCCGCTGAACACCGCCGACTGGTGATGATGGTTCAGAACTCGACGTCGGCGACACCGCCGCCGGAGGAGAGTACCGTCTTGGTTGTGACGGAGCAGCAGAATATTGTACACTCGAAGGCGGTGGTGGCGGCGTGTAGCCCGGATTCGAATTTGGCACACTGCTGTCGCCATCGATAGGCAGCCCTTGCTCCTCCATCAATTTGCGTCGCGTAGGAGACATCGGCGGCGGCTGAATCGATTGCAAGACCGGGAGACCATCCGCTGTCCTGCTCTGAGGAACAGGAACTCGCTGAGGTGCAATCTTAGCAGGAATCTGCATACTAGTCGGTCCATAGGAGTGCTGCGGTGGCTTTGCTTGCTGCGCGCGCGAATCTGCAAAAACTGACGACGGTCCCTCAAGAAACTCGGCCGCTTGATCAGCTCGCGAGTCATTCAGATTCGAAACCACACTTGGCGGTGCGTCAGGCGGGTAAGTATGCGGCTTTGATGCATTAAGTAGCAGGTCAGCGTCCGAATGTGCTAATCTCGATTCAATGATCTTGCGTTGAATAGAGTCCTTTTGCAAAGACACTGGATTACTCGTGCTTGTCAGTCCATTGCTGGAAGCCATCCTGGCAGCGACATTTTTCTTGGCGGTAGCAAAATACTTGCTACTCCATTTCTTCACCGACTCTGAGATTGTCGCTCGCTCAGATTGTTCGCCAAATGAACGCACTGAGTGTGCATCCGAGTGCGTAGTTCCACGCTCGGTGTCTACACTCATTAAACTATTCGTGTCGTCGGCCATACTGCTCAGGTTATCACTGCTACTTGAAGCGCTACCGCTCAAAGCACGCTGTAATGACGACGCTCTATCGCTCTCAGGTTTAGAAAATGATGAACGCGCACTGGATCTGCTAGGCGAGCGATGCGAAGGAGACGCAGAGTACTGGGACACAACGTTATCCTTCTGACTCACGACCTGGCCATCAACAACCACAATATTGACGCGGTCAGTGCCAACAATCGCCGGAGCTGATGGGTTAAATACACTCGAGACACGCTTTCGACGACCATGAATGTCAGTCTCGGAGCCAGAATCGGCTAGTAATTCAGGTTTTGTGCGATGCCTCAGTTCCGGTGTCGACATATTAGCGTGCTCATCATACAGGCTGTGCTTATCCGAATCAAGCGAGAATGCAGAAGATATACTGTAATTGTCTGCATTAAGTCGCGCGTCCACTCCAAAATTCGACTCGATTTCTGAGTGTTCATTTTCGGCTGCAAACTGCGGTGGTGGTGAGCCATTAAGCGGCAGTTGCTCATTTGTACTAGGCACTTCATATTGGCGAAGCGAATGGTCCCAAATACCGCCACGGAAAAAGTCAAGAGAAGTATTGTAGAAAGCGAGATCGTCCATGTATGGTGCTACCAGGGAGTCGCGAAGCTACCGAGTGTCAGACTCAATATACATCTGTTTGTAAATATCATATACATACCGTCTCAAGAATTCTATTTTCGATTACTCGAGTAACCATACTGTAAGTTATTTGACGCGAACTGACCACAGGCTCAATAACCATATTAATCTACTACATTAGTTAAAGTACTTAAGACATAATTATAGAATATAAGTACCTGTGGCATCGTCTCAAAACAATACCAGAACCGGTTAGACGGTGGAGGCTTGAGAGTGAAGTTGATACGCCCTTCGAGACTTTTGAATGCAACGAGCAGTAATAAGCTAACCTCTTCAGTTTTATAGAAATTAGCCTGCGCTGTTAAATGTTTTCTGAAAACGGACATACCTCGAGTTTTGAAGCGTGAGCCAAAATTAAGCGTCGCCTTCGTGGCAATTTCGAGTTTCAAGTCTCCTTGATAGCTTAGATCCGCAGCCACAGTCATAGATCCCTCCTTGCTGTAAGGAGTTAGAAACCAGATTTTGCCAAACGGAAACAAAAAAATAGTTACTTACGTAAACTCTTTGAGATTAATATTTGTCAAGTACGGCGAGGACGTTCCACAATGAACTTTGGTGACCGTGATATCGCCTAGGAACGACGGCCGTTTAACTCGCGATAACTTTGTATCAATCTTTGTCTTTACAAAATTCTCCAGAACGCTAGTTTGATTAAGTGCCAGAAACATACGACCGAGTAAGGCGTTCAACCACATTGTTTCCTGATGCGCATCCGTGGAATTGATAGTATTTATCAACCGCTGGATATCATCTGCACCAAATTGTAGAGGATGAGCGTCGATTAGCGGATCGGGGTATTTTGGCAGAGAATGCCGTCCATTGTGATTTGATTCACTTTTAGAATGCCCCCGCTTCGATGCGCGCAGAATGGCAAAATAAAAATCTTCCTTCTCTGCACAGTTTTCTGAAAATAAATAGTAAGCGTTCTTGGGCGGATTATCGACATCTAGCGGAAGACTGGGTTGTGATTTCGAACGGATCGGTGCAAGACAGATTGCGTGACGTCGAATAAAAAGCTGTCCGTCGGGGATGTTTGGCGGCCAGATTGAGACGGTATGATTAGCGAGAACGATGACTTGTTGGACATTCATTTGCTCTGGGCTATCATATAGAAAGAGATTGCCATGCCTGTTCAACTTTGTCAGCGTAGATTCTAATTTTAATAAAAGAAAAGCACACTCCTACCTCAATATAGCAAAGAATGTGTTTGGAGTTCTTCGTTTCGGCTTGAATTTAGGCTTCCCATCCGGTGACGGCGTCTGCGCATTTACCTGCGCGGTCGCCTGTGCACTCTGAGCCTTGCGATCCAGAAGATGCTTATAGATTGAAGTATACGCAGTCTCATTGATCGACCCGGATTTGTCATGCGACGAACCTGTCACGCGCTGAAATGAAAACTCGCGCAAGACAGTAAGCCAGCCCGTCATATACGCGTCGACACCGATATCCGGCTGCGATTCAAGCGACTTGAGTAGCTCTTCTGCCTCGCGCCGTTCTCTGTCTGCGTCTGACTCGATCGGTGTAGTGTCCGTCCCGGCTAGCAGCGGATCCGAGTCTGGGAAGGCCGACGGCGTTTGCTGCTTTTGTGGCAACGGTTTGTCGGCTGAAGTCGCCGGAATGATGACATTTCCTTGCGCGTCGACCTCGGGGAGGGAGTTGTATATGTAGTAGACTACGGCGGCGAGGACAAGCGGTATGAGGGTGACACCGCCGAGCAAATAAGTGAATAGAAGGAGTTGGAACCCAGCCATGCGCCGGATAGGAGCTGCTGCGAGCTAAATAGGGAAGCAATTGCGGATTTCAAGAGGAAAAAATGTGTATCGCAAGAACGAGTATCGTAAGACAGAGGTCGAGGAAGAAGAGAGAGCGCTAGGCAGAAAGAAGCAACTGCCCGCGGCTGAGCTTGTTTGTTTGTTTGCTGGGAGTTTTAAATCTGACTTCGTATTTTCTATTTTCTATTTTCTATTTTCATTTTTATTTTTTTATTCCTCATATTATTCTTTATATTACTCATTATTTCTTGTACTTTTTTTTTCCAGATATGCGAGTCCTATCCTTTTCACCGCATGACCTCACAGCGGTCTTCAAACACTTCGAACCTGACCGCTCAGATCGTCCATTCAAGCGCATTCACTTCTTTGGCTCTCTATTCATCTACACCCCTCGTCTTATTTCAGCAATCCTCATCCACGCCCCAGATCCTACCAGATTGGCTCTTTTCCTCTCATCAGTTTTGCTCAAAGACCACCAGATCAGACAAATTGGTGTGCTCGTCAACGATCTATAGATAGTCACACGAATACTGACTTTTTGAACCAGCCCGAGAGACAACAAAAGAAGAAATAAACTGGGCAACCGCCTCCGACATTGCCAAATTGGTATCTCTGTCTGATGAGATACAGACCGAGCTGTGCGATTGGTCTCGCTTATTTGTGGCTTCGGTGCTAATACCGCGTATGCCTGTTCTTTTCTGTTCGATATTTCCTGTTCTGCAACTGCTTTTAATACATTTCATGTGCCTAGTTCGCGAAAGAAGAGATCACTGCAATGGGGTCTTGACTGGTAAAAATAGTCCGCTTCCTCTTGTCGAGCTGCGAAACCAGGTGACTATAAAATACCGACGATCATCCTCTTTTTTATTCATTTTTTTAACAGCTTCGGGTAGCTTATCGCTCGAGATGGACCAGTCTGCGTTATCAAAGGCGCACCGACACTCCCACTCGCAGGAAACTTCCAACCTGACCTCCGCATGATGCCTCTCATTCCGCTACATTTGTCAACACATGTGTGCATCCTAGCAGATTTTTGTTTTGTCATTTATGTCTCAAGCTTTTATTAGTTAACAATTTTTCTTTACAATAGCCGCACTTCTCCGCAATGGCAAGCCTACTCACAAATAAACAGCTCAAAGCACGGAATTTGTCCCCGGAAGACCTTCTTTCTCCCAAGAATTGGATATTGCTGGATAGACCTCATATTCCTGGATTTGTGCAACAAGTATACGGCATCCGCGCGCGTAAGAGCAGCAAAAAACTTCGAGTACTTATAGAATTCTTCATGCGATTGCTGTACCAGTCTTACTGACTTCTATTAAAGCAGAAATATACATATCACGTCGAATCAGCCGTGGCAGAAGACCTCAACAAAAGCAAAATTCCACAAACGTCATTTGGCAGCGTTCACCTCTCATCAGGAATTCCTCTACCAGATCCAGAATATCTAAATTATCTATTGGCAATTGCAAGAATCTCTCATGCATCAGGTGCAGCTGACGTGATGAGCTGTTACATTAGCACAAAAAAAATATTTCTGAATTCCCATTCGTTCCTTAATGGATCTGATATTAGTTTTCGTGTTCTTGAGAATGAACTGTTGCCGTTCTCGGAGTACCGAGCGTGATTTAGGCTGCCTGATGTTTTCTTATTATACCCTTGTCTTTTAGATTTTGTCTTTTTTACTGTTTTAGTTTTTTGTGACTCTTTCCGTACACTTAAGTCTGTTCTAGTCATTCTATATTTACAAAACTATGCAGTATTTATCTCTCTTTTGAACACAAATCATTTTCAATATAATGACGAGAGATGATAATAAAAACATACCCGAAAAAGTGTTATATATGTATTTGGCTCACTTTACACGACACTCTCTTCGATCTTTCCTTTACAGTCTTTTTCAAAGTCTTCTTTTCCTAAGCCGAAGAAAATCCACTTCGCAGCCCCGAAAAAGCAAAATTCTAAACAGAAGAAGACAATATTAAAGAGCCATATGTAACTAGGCGGCAGACTAAACAACAATAAATTTAATTTTTTTCTGGCAGGCAGCTTTACCATTATGTAAAACATCAGACAGTGATGACTGCAAAGCGTATGTGATTGCTTAAAAGAAAGCCATTCAGTGAAATTATTATAAATATCGATTTTTAGAGATTTACCATACGTGAAATGTGATATATAAATATCCAAGATCTAGGCAACAAAAACATTGGCTGAAATATTCTCACAAATGATAAAATCCTACCAAATACAAAAAGTGCACAAAAGAATTGAGCTTGCGGCAGTACGAGGTCTACCTACTGCCAGCAAGATCTCGCCTTTGTCTATTACACCGTTGAAGTTCTGAATGGGATCGCCATGGGGTGACTTCCTTTTAAAATCATGCCTGAATCGGAATAGGGCTTTGGAGATTGCACCAACGATAACGAAACTGGTGGTAGTCATATCGACGCCACATGCGGCGAGGTTTTTCAAGAAGACGCCAACGACTTGGTAGATGATTCCGCGGGATTGGTCTGCGCGGAGCTGGCGCACATGACGCCTTCCATCCGGGAGTCTTCATCGCAGAGGCATCCAAAGACCTGATCCGAGGTGCAAGAGGAGAGGGTACGTGATAGGGTTGCAAGCGGGGGCAGAGTTGTGGCTGGCATCTGATAGGCTCTCGAGGATGCAGACAGATATACAAAGAAGAGGATGATGAAAATTCAAGCTTATTAGGAGAAGTAGGGCGAGTCTGCATATTTCAAAATACAGGCAACGCCCACTAATAAATTGTTTAATCAAGTCACATTGACTTGCTTACATTTTGGGGTGCATGATTTTGATTGTGGTGAGAGCAGCCGAGATGGGATAGCCGTACGAGTATAAGCCATAGTGCAATGTCAGCCTGTTTACTGCCGTCAGTTTAGCTTTAATCTCGGCTCTCGGAAACTGCCAAACTAGGCCCTACTCAGACCCGAGACTATTCCGAGTCAAACCTTATTCTACTTACTCTTTAACTCTGCTAAGCCTCTTTTGGCTTTAAACGACTAACGGTGTGTACCTTATTGTAGGCAAAGTTATTCAGGAGATTTTAATTACATATTCGCACAGTTTAATTAATTATGTATATACAAATGCAATTGCTTATTCTCCCCGTTTAATCCAAATCTTCATCCATGAGCTCTTCATCCGAATCAATCTCCATCGGCTCCATATCTATATCCTGCTCATGATTAGGCAATACCTTCAGCCCATTTCCATCATCCGCAATCGTCACCTGCGCCTCTTCATTATCCCGCACCTGGTTCCGCAGAATCAAGACAGCGAGCTTGTTCAGCACTTCGTTCTGAATAAGCCGGTTCAATGGTCGCGCTCCCATATCCATAGAATATCCATGCTCGCATAGGAAATCCTTCGCCGCCTCATCGACAGTGATAGTGATATTCTTGTTGTTCGCCTCCATACGCTGTCCAATCTCTTTGATCCGTAAATCGACAATCTTCTTGATGTTTTTCTTCGACAGCCGATTAAATACAACCATTGACGAAATGCGATTTAGAAATTCTGGCCGGAAATGCGCTCGAACGGCGTCCATCACATGCGACTTTGTGACTGAATCGATATGCGAAGTTACCGTCGCCTGAATATATTCGGCTCCGAGATTGGAAGTCATAATCACAATACAGTTGGCGGCATTCACAAGCTTGCCCGATGATGCATGGATAATTCCATCGTCAAGCAACTGCAGAAGCACAGTCAAAACCTCGGGCGCTGCCTTTTCAACTTCGTCAAACAGCAGCACAGAGTAGGGCCGACGCAGCAACGCCTCTGTCAATATACCACCTTCCTCGTATCCAACGTATCCGGGGGCAGCACCAAGTAATTTCGAGGCCGACCATTTGTCACCTAACTCGGAACAGTCAATTCGAATCATTGCCTTCTCATCGGCAAACAAAAACCCAGCCAGCTTCTTCGCCAACTCGGTCTTGCCCGATCCTGACAGTCCCAAAAACATAAAACTGCTAGGCGCATTTGGATTCGAGAGACCGGCACGCGAAAGTCTGATAGCATTCGAAACCGCCTTCACGGCCTCTGTCTGTCCGACAACCTGCTTAGAAAGCTCGCGCTCCATATTGATCAACTTGACGTTCTCGGCCTGACTCAGCTTGCTGACTGGAATACCCGTCAGCCGAGCAACGGTCTCGGCAATGATCTCGGGAGTGACAAGATCCTCCAGCAACGCCTGCTCTGAGGTCTCCTTGTCGTTCTCGAGTGCCTCGATCCGCTTCTTCATATCCGGAATTGCAAAGTATCGCAAATCGGCTGCCGAAGCGGTGTCCCGTCGACGCTCAGCATCTTGAGCCTTGTATTCAAGCTCTTCCAATCTCTTGCGAAGGTTGTTGAGCTCCTCGAGACCTTTACGTTCGTTATGGAATCGTTCACGCAAAGGCCTTAGCTCCTCTTCCAGATTGGCTGCCTTTTGACGAGCCAACTGAAGGCGGTCGTTTGTCGTCTTGTCCGACTTTGCCGCGTCTGAAGTATCGCGCTCGAGTGCAGAGATTTCGACCTGCACAAGCTGCAGCTGTCGCTCGAGAGTATCGAGCTGCTCGGGGCGCGAGTCACGGGCGACAGCCACTGATGCCGCCGCCTCGTCAATCAGATCAACTGCCGAGTCTGGCAAGCGACGGTAGGTAAGATAGCGCGAAGCGAGTTGAGCCGCAGCCACTAGTGCGTTGTCGAGAATTCGCACACCGTGGTGGAGCTCGTATTTGCCTTGCAGACCACGCAAGATTGCAACGGTCTCGCGCGTGGTTGGCTCGCGAACATCGACTTTCTGAAAGCGACGCTCGAAGGCGGCATCCTTCTCAATATATTTGCGGTACTCTTCGACGGTTGTGGCGCCGATGCAGTGAAGTTGACCACGCGCAAGCATAGGCTTGAGAAGATTGGCGGCGTCACTCTTGCCATCGCCCATGAGCATGTGGATCTCGTCAACAAACAGGATGATCATATCCTTTGAATCCTCAATCTCCTTCAACACGCCCTTGATTCGTTCTTCAAAGTCACCCTGGTACTTTGCACCAGCCTTCAGAGCGCCAAGATCAAGAGACATAAGCTTGCATCCGGCAAGTACTGAAGGTACGTCGCCGTCAATGATGCGCTGAGCGACACCCTCGACGACACTTGTCTTTCCGACACCGGGATCACCAAGTAAGCAGGGGTTGGATTTCATTCGCCGCGAAAGAACGCGGATGCATCGTCTGATCTCTTCTTCTCGACCAATGACCGGATCAAGCTTACCTTCGCGAGCAAGCTCAGTGAGATCGGTGGCGTATTTCTTTAAGAATTCAAACTCTTGAGATGTGTCTGCGGTACGAGAATCGATGCGCTTGTTTCCACGAAGATTCTGCACTGCGTTGCTAATGTTTTCTGCGCGCATGCTGCCTTCTTTGAGTAGATCCTGCACCGATCGGTCTTCTAGCAGCGCCAGAAGGAAGTGATCTTGACCGATAAAGGAGTCCTTTTGTGATTTGCTAAATTTGCTGGCAGCTTGCAGTACTTTAGCAGCGGCGGGAGAAGGCAGAACCTGGTCTGGTGCCGGACTCTGAGCCGGTATTCTCACAATCTAAAGAGCACAAGTTAGTATAATTTTATCGAGAGAAACATGAAAAAAGAAAAAAGAAGAAGGGAAAAACATACATGTTTATTGATAAGTCTCTCTAGCGGGGCCCATTCATAGCGTGCCTTTTCGATGACGACTCGCAGGTAGGAAGGACTGCCGTCTGCCTCCGGCAAAGCCATGGCCGCGATGAAGTGCAGCGGCGAGAGCTGCGGGTGACTATATTCCGAGGCGATCCGCGCAGATTCTTGCAGCAACGCGGCCGCCTTGTCAGTAAATTGCATATCTGAAGCCATTGATTAATGTAAATGTATGTGTTTGTGATGAGAGAAAAGAAGGCAGTCAAGTTGATGAGGCCGCCGATTTATATCATTAGGCATAAACCGGAGAATATGCACGATGATGCTCGAACCTTCTTTTTGAACTCTAATTTAAGCAATGGCATATGACGTCAACAACCACACCACCTTTACTTTACTCTGTCACCCGGGTGAGCGGCAATCTTGCTTACTCATCTTTACAACAAATGTTATGTTATCAACAATGACATAACATTTGCAATATGATTATGTTATCGGATAAGGTTTTTTGGCACAACCCATTGTGACAGAATATTGCTCATTCTTGCGCATAACCGAAAGAATATGACAAGACAGTGTCAGCAGGATTGTAAGCAACATCATAAGCGATAACGGCGCATGTAAGCGGACATAGGACATTGTATTTGTTATTTCCATACTCTCTACTATCTATATTTTGCCAGTATTGTGTTAGCGGCTGATTATATACGGCAGACACTAAACACATTCGTAAAGTAAGAGCTCAAGTTAAGACTAATCAGTTTCAGCTACCTCCTCTCCTCTCCCTCTTCT
This sequence comes from Kockiozyma suomiensis, assembly GCF_038497685.1. Lineage (NCBI taxonomy): Eukaryota > Fungi > Ascomycota > Lipomycetes > Lipomycetales > Lipomycetaceae > Kockiozyma > Kockiozyma suomiensis. The sequence continues at coordinate 736,522 of NW_027117672.1, forward strand.
TTCTACACCTCCCCTGCTTGTCATCGCTGCATTATACTTATTTTTGGTCTTTGCTATTTCTGAATTTTCCTTGTACGTAAACTGCTAGATCTCGTTCAACGCAGGAGTTGTAGTGGCCCGTCCGGCCCCAGAATGCCCGGCCCGAACCGCGGTGCGGCTGTCAGTCGGAGTAACAAAGCCCGACTCACGGCGCCGCGGACAGACGAGTGCCTCCGATTCCGCAGGCCATATATCTTTATATCATTCTCGTGATACGCCTCCTTTCTACACTCTAACTACCCTCTTTCCATTCTTGTGATTCTGTCTCTGTATCTGTCATCAGAATGTCCGCCATAGACATAGAGTCCCAGTCGGATGTCGACCTCGCGGCCATGGATCGTCGCAGCCTGCACAGCGTCGATCAGGCTCATCTCGCGGCCCTTTCCCGTGTCGTCTCAACGCGCACGGCTGCACAGTCAGAAATTGGCCTCTCGGATGAGGACTTTAAACTTGAGGCCGTTCTGCGTCGCCAGCTGCACGCAGGCAAGTCCTCCGGTATCATCGATCGTGCCTTCGGTGTCTCCTTCAGTGGCCTCACTGTCCGCGGCGTCGACATGGCTACCACCAGCCTCTTCACGCTTGGTGAGCTTCTCACCATGCCCTTCCGCCTCCGCCAGACTTTTCGTGAAGCGCGTACGAAGAACTATCGCAATATTATCCAAGACTTCAATGGTGCCGTCAGCAAGGGTGAAATGCTCCTCGTCCTCGGCAGACCAGGATCCGGCTGCTCGACTTTATTGCGCACAATTGCTGGCGAGACCGAGTCCTTCGTCAGCGTCGATGGCGAGCTTCTCTACGATGGCATTGATCAAAAGACCATGAAGGCACGCTTCCGTGGCGACCTCATTTACAATGCCGAAAGTAAGTTTTAATAGCCCTCCATTGTTTACTACTAATAAGACAATGGCGCTAACCCTAATGACTCAGCTGACGACCACTTTCCAACATTAAATGTTGACCAAACCTTGTCTTTTGCCGCTGACATCAAAGCGCCGCAGGCGCGCGCTGGCGATATTTCACGCGCGCAATATGTTGCAGACGTGCGCGACACTCTGGCGACCGTCTTCGGCCTCAAGCACACTTACCACACTCCCGTCGGCAATGACTTTGTGCGCGGTGTATCGGGTGGTGAACGCAAACGTGTCTCCTTGGCCGAGGTATTGGCTGGAAGAGCCAGTCTCGTGTGCTGGGATAACTCTACGCGTGGTCTTGACGCGTCTACTGCACTTGAGTACGCGCAGACTATTCGTACGACTACAAATTTGCTCAAAAATACGGCGATTATTGCGATTTACCAGGCTGGAGAAAACATTTACAGACTCTTTGATAAGGTAACCGTTCTTTATCTTGGCCGTCAAGTTTACTTTGGCCCCATCGACGAAGCTAAAGCGTATTTTGAACGCATGGGATACTACTGTCCGCCTCGTCAGACTACGGCGTATGTTTTGTGTTTTTTTTTTTTTTTGGCGAATTTTGACATTACACTACTGACTCTTTATTAATAAAAAACAGTGAATTTTTGACAGCTGTCACTGATCCCGCTGGACGTTTCTTACGCTCAGATGCACGAGACAAGGCTCCTACTACTGCCGAAGAATTTGAAACTTACTGGCACAATTCACCTGAATATCGTCAACTTCTGGACGAAATTGCGGCGAACAGGGCATCCACAAACGCGGACGAAAACCTGAGACTTCTCAATGACTCTGTCTCGCAAGAGCGCTCTAAATTTTTGAAGCGCCATAACTCGCCTTATGTGCTCTCATTCCCTCAGCAGTTGCGTGTTCTTATCCGTCGCGGATTTCATAGTCAGAAAGGAAACTTGCCTTTTATCATCACCAACCTTATGGCCTGTCTAGTTCAGTCTCTAATCACCGGCTCTCTCTTCTACAAAATCCCCCACACATACGCCGGCTCCTTCTCCAGAGGTGGTGTGCTTTTCTTCTCTGTTCTTTTCTTCACTCTCAATTCTATTGCAGAAATGGCATTGCTATATCCGCAGAGAAAAATTATTGACAAGCAGCGTCGATACGCATTCTACCACCCCGGAGCTGAAGCTATCGCTAATATCGCCACTTCAATGCCAGTAAAAACAGCCTCGATCACCGTATTCGTTTTAATTCTCTATTTTCTTACTGATCTTAATCGCACTCCGGGACAATTTTTTTTCCTTTACCTAATGGTAAACCTGACGACTTTCACAATGACGGCGTTTTATCAGATGATTAGCTCTTTCTCTCCTTCGCTGGAAATTGCTAACGCTTTTGCTGGATTCACTCTGATTATCGTCTTCATATACGCTGGATATGTACGTGCCTTTTTTTAATCGTTTATTTACTATAAAGACTGTATATATAATTATACTGACAGCGATTTATTCTAGTTAATCCCGCGTCCTCTTATGAAAGTCTGGTTCAGCTGGTTGACTCGCATTAATCCTCTGGCATACAGCTTCGAGAATCTAATGGCTAATGAATTCCATGGATCAAAGTATAGCTGTGAAGAGGTTTTGGTTCCTCAAGGCCCTGACTTTGATAATGTCTCGCTCGAATACAAAGTTTGTGCGACAGCCGGATCGAGACCTGGCAAAGATTATGTGCTTGGTGACGACTATATCGGTGATGCTCTCCAGTACCGATGGTCTCATGCATGGCGAAACTTTGGAATTCTTATCGTATTTGCTCTTGCATTTGTGATTTTGTACGCAGTTGGTACTGAAATTAGCAGACTTAGCGGCACTCAAGGCGACGTTTTGATTTTCAAGCGTGGCCACGTGCCTGACAAGGAGCAACTCAAGAATCGTGAAGATGACTCGACTGCCGTCGTCACTGTTGATGAGAAGGACGAAAGCGGGTCGTCTTCGGTGTCGGATCAGAACGTGATTGACGACGACGCCTTGCTTGGCAAATTACCTTCGAGAGTGAATACTGCGCTTCGAATGAACGAGATATTCTCTTGGCAACATGTCAACTATACCGTCACTCTTGACGGCGGCGAGCATCGTCAGCTTTTGTGTGATGTGCAGGGATATACCAAGCCCGGTACATTGACTGCGCTCATGGGTGAGTCCGGAGCCGGTAAAACGACTCTTCTCAACGCTCTAGCTCAACGCCTCAACGTCGGTGTGATTACCGGAGATATGCTTGTTGATGGCAAGGCTCTTACTACTGGATTTAAGCGTCGCACTGGATATGTGCAGCAGCAGGACTTGCACGTTCCCGAGTCTACTGTTCGCGAGGCGCTCCGATTTGCGGCCTTACTCCGTCAACCCCAGACTGTTCCTATCAAGGAAAAATACGAATACGTCGAAACTGTGATTGAAATGCTGGGTATGGAAGCCTACGCAGAAGCTATCGTTGGCAGCCCGGGTAGTGGACTGAACGTCGAGCAGCGCAAGAAATTGTCAGTCGGCGTTGAGCTTGCTTCGAAACCGTCTTTGCTTCTCTTTCTTGACGAGCCTACCTCGGGTCTTGATTCGCAGTCGGCCTGGGCTGTGGTGCAGTTGCTCCGTAAGCTTGCCAACGCGGGTCAGTCTATTCTGTGCACGATCCATCAGCCTTCTGCCACGCTTTTTGAACAGTTTGATAAGCTGCTCTTATTGAAGAAAGGAGGCCAGACAGTCTACTTTGGAGAGATTGGAAGCAACTCACGCACAGTCATTAATTATTTCGAAGGACAAGGAGCACCTAAATGCGAGCATGACGAGAATCCAGCAGAGTACATTCTTAACTGCATTGGTGCTGGCGCCACAGCGGCCGTGGACCGCGACTGGTACGATGTCTGGCGTCAGTCGCCAAATTTCGCTAATGTGACGCGTGAGATTGAAGAGTTGCATGCCGAGCTTAGCGTGATGCCTGCCAAGGACGTCAGTGGCGAGTACACTGGCCGTTACGCGGCTTCGTGGTTCACGCAAGCGCGCGCTGTGTGTATTCGTACGTACCAAATGTACTGGCGGTCTCCCAGCTATATCATGGCAAAGTTGATGCTGTTTACTGTTGGTGCCTTATTTATTGGATTTTCGTTTTGGAAGTCAAAATTTTCTGTACAGGGCGTACAGAATCTCATTTTCTCGGTCTTTTTACCAATGGTGATGTCTGCGCCGCTGATGAACCAGATGCAGCCTCGCGCAATTGAAATCAGAGAACTTTATGAAGTTCGTGAAGCTGCTTCGAACACATATCACTGGAGCGTACTGCAATTGGCGCAATTGGCTGCAGAGTTGCCCTACAATATCTCGTTTGCAACAGTTATGTACTGTATCACATACTTTACAATCGATTATGATCGATCCGCTGCGCGCGCCGGATACTTTTGGTTCGTCTACTGTTTATTGTTTACTACGTTCTGGACCACCTTTGGTTTGGCACTCACTACTTTTGTACCGGATGCCGCGACAGCCAATATTGCTACCTCAGTCTTATTTGGTATGATTTTGACCTTTGCCGGTATTTTCCAGCCGTTTTCTTTATTTCCTCATTTCTGGAAGTTCATGTACCGCATTTCGCGTAAGTTTGCTTTTTTTGGTTTTGCTCCTTTTATTAATTTAGTATACTAACTCATCAACGCAGCATTCACGTATTTCCTGCAATCTCTACTCGGCGACGTTCTGCATGACGGCAAAGTGACATGCAAGGAAAATGAGTATAATATTTTCAGTCCTCCTGATGGACTGACTTGCTACCAATATGCCGGAGACTTTGCCGTTGGCGCGGGGGGATACATTAATAATCCAAATGCGACGGCCGATTGTCAATATTGCAAGTGGACTGTCGGAGATCAATATTTGAGTACTGTTGGCGTCAGTTATGGACAACGATGGCGAAATGTGGGATTAGAGTGCGCGTTTATATTGTTTAATGTTGCGTTTCTGTTTATTGGGTATTACATCTTTAGAGAGGCCAAGTGGAGCCTGCCAAAGTTTGGCGGTAAGAAGGGAAAGAAGGCTTCTGAGGTGGAAGTCGAGAAAGTTGACGAGAGTGAAGTTTAGGGTGCAGAAAGTTAGGATTGCGGAATATGTAGAGTTGTACATACATACATGTGAAGAACAAAAATCTCAAATCTGAAATCTCTAATGAAGTCGTTCTATTCCAACTAATAAATATCATATATAAACCTCGACTAGTTGGTTATAATTTGAGAATTACATTCTCCTCTTAGCTCTACCCTAACCTTTTAACCTCACAAGCATGAAACACGTGCGTCAATTACGACGAAGAATAGAACATTAAGAAAACAAGACACCAGGGTTGGTGCAAATAAAATACAGCCTTTGAGCTGGGGCAGATAATTTACTGACAGGTAGTGTGATTTTGTCTACCTGAGTGCTTTTTTGCATATGTACAATGTTCAGTGAATAAGGCTTGAAAAGGATAATAATCTTGATAAGCTGTCGAGATCTGGGCTCAAAGGACTGGACCAATAATTTTTTTCACGTAGACCAAAGACATAAAAATGGTTAATGCATCAAAAGCAGTCTAGATAGTTAAAGCAAGGTCTAGCAAAAGAGATACATACCCACGTGCTGTCGCTGATTTGACGAAACCGACACTCACAACACAACAGTATCCGAGCACTCGCGCTACTGTTCCCCATTCGTTTCTGGCTACTGGTCGCACATTCGCTTGGCTGGAATGTCTGAAGATAGCTAACTGGTCGAAGCGTGTACGTGGAACTAAGAAAGAAGGAGAGAGGGGGAGTTTACCGGCTATATAGTATACCCTTTCTGCTGCGTCTGTGTTCATAGAAAGTGAGATATCTCAGTTTTCTCGAGCTCTTTTGTCTCTGGCGCTTTGTCACTTTATTCTTTGTGTTCTGATCAAAAGGATGAAGTACCTAATCTTTGTCACGCTGTTTGGGCTGCTCTCGTTTGCCGCAGCTTCGGTCTCGGACTTGCGTATGCTCACTTGGGCTATCCGTCTCGACTCGAAGCCAGATTCCATTTCGGTCGCTCAAACTATCGCCGGTCTTAATTCAAGTATTCCTTCTGATGAAGACCTGACGGGATCTTACTATAACGATTATAAGGAAGTAGCTTGGTCTACTCGCCGTATTGCGCTTGCAAACGAGATTCTTTTCAATAAAGTCCAGATCTTTGGTAGGTTGTTTTCTTAGCTTTTTTTTTTGCAACTGTAATGCGTTGAGAGTATGCTGACTTCATGGGTTTCTCTGGCTTGTTACAGCAGCTCAAGGTGGACTTACTCGCCAGATAAGCGACTTGTCCACATTGCTAGGCTCAGACTGGTCTTACGTCGGCGTTGGTCGCGACGACGGTGTCAGCGCAGGTGAATGGCAAGTCATTTTCTACAACACAGTCTACATCACCGAGATTGACAGTGATCATTTCTGGCTTTCAGATACACCCTCTGAGCCTTCAAAGTATTCTGGAGCGGGTTCGATCCGCATGGCCACCCGCGGCAAGTTTAAACTTGTTGCCGACGAATCGGCCATTTTTACCGTCTTCTCTACTCATATGGATGACGTTTCGGACGCAGCTCGTGAGCTCGGCGCTTCATTGATCAGATACCGCGCAGCTTACGAGGCGTATAACACGGATGCTCCCGTTTTTCTTCTCGGTTGTCTAAACACCGAACCCGATTCGTCAAGCGATGACGCGTACGAGATTGCGACTGGACACTCTGATATCGTGAGCATTAACGCCACATTCTCGAGCACTTTCAGCTCGGCTATCAAGAGCTCGTTTTATTTCTTGGATTTGGCAGAGGAAACTGATGCAGATATGCGCTCGGGTCATCATTCTACTGTCACCGGGTGGACTGAGCCTTCCGATTTCTCGTACTATGAGCGCACTTCGTTTGCTCTCGGAGGATCGAACGGTGGATGGTATGTTTTAATATCCCTACTTTTGACTACGTTTTTTTATATAAATTTAATGACTCCTCCAATGCGTAGGATTGCAAAGCGGTACAGAGTCGGAGAGAACTTTTTTGATACCGAGTATCATATGTCGAACCACCGCCCTCTCTATGTGGATGTCTCTATAGGGCTTTAAACTGATAAATGCCATTTAAGACTTCTTTTCTCTTTTATAAAACAGAATAGGTTTTGTAATAGAGGTGTAGAGTGTCCGGTGGTGAATGTTTTTGTCTCTGTCTATAGCTTATTATTGTAGTGGAAAGGACAAAACGTGGGGGTTTAGAGAAATTGTATAGGCTCGATAGAAATAGCTTGAAAAAACTCAATTTACAGCTAAGCGCTATTGTACTCATTGAAGTGCAATTACTGGCATAAACACAGACTCAATTACTTTTAAAAATCAAGTTACTAGTTGGGGAATGCCTTGTCATAGTCGGTCAGCGTAAATCTATACCGAACATCATTGGCGTAGCATCTAGACAATGCCTCTCCGCATCCCTTCTCGCCGACAGGCAAAGTCTCGACCCACGACTCAATACCTTTTTCAGCTGCAAGATCAAGCATCTTGATGATTTCTGGGCGGCTGGCAATGTGCGAGAATCCAAACACGGCTCCGTTACCGAGCATCTTGAATGGTTCGACTTTGAATCCATCACCTTCGGGTAAACCAACGTTAATGAAACGACCATTGACATCCAGCAAAGACATATATGCCGAGAGATCAAAGTCCTTGGTCGAGTTTGCGCAGTTGACAATTAGATCAAAGGTCATGCTATGCTCTTTGTTCCAGTCCTTATCCTGCGTGGCAATGAACCCATCAGCACCAAGTTTGATCGCATCTTCTTTCTTCTTGTCCGAGCGACTAATTGCAAAAACCTCTGCGCCGAGTGCCTTGGCAAAAAGAATGCCAAAATGACCAATACCGCCGATGCCAACGATACCGACGCGCTTACCCGGTCCACAACCATTGCGGTTAAGCGGCGAGAATGCGGTTGCGCCAGCACATAGCATCGGTGCCACCAGCTCGGTCTTGAGCGCATCGGGAATTGCAAAGACAAAGTACTCATGAATGCGCACGTGCGAAGAGTATCCGCCTTGCATGATCGAGCCGTCAGGGTACTCGGACCCGTAGGTATCGCGCATGTGAGGGCAGTAGACCTCGTTGTCGTTCTTGCATTGGCGGCATTCCAGGCATGCCCATGCTTGGGCACCGACGCCGACGCGCTGACCGACCTTGAGACCAGTCACGCACTTGTCGCCTACGCGCTTGACGTAGCCAACGATCTCTGCACCAGTGATTGCACAGTTAGCAGCCGAAACACTAAATAAAAATAACACAAAAAAAGACAGTATTAAGAGCATGACGACGTACCGTGTCCGACAATGAGAGGATATGGGCATGCACCCCAGCCTGAAGTGACTGTGTGGACGTCAGAGCCACAGACCCCACAAGCAATGACCTGGATATCGACGTCACGGTCCTCAAACGGACGCGGCTTGTACTCGCGGTACTTTGGCTGATTCCATTTCTCAGCCGACTCCACTGCGAATCCTGCAAAAGTGTCTGGGTATCCCATGATAAGTAGTGTTCTGAGAGTGTAGGGTAATGACAGAAAGAGACAGACAGCGTGCGGAACCGTTATTTATTGTAACAAATCCTTGTTGCGATCAGCAAGAGCGCGGTCAACAGCGTGGGGGTTGGCCACAGGCTTGCCTAATGAAGCAGTTATTTGGCCTGTGCCGGGTACTTGCGCACCAGCAGTCAATACTATGAAACTCTGTACTAGCGCACCCAGCACACTCCAGATCATTACCCAGACAGGAAATCTTATCTGTTCATCTTATTCTACTAGCAACAGTTCGTAATATAAAAAAAAAAAAAAAAAAAAAAAAAAAAAAAAAAAGAGAATATAATTAGACAGTGTTCTTCTTGGGCAATCGTTTGTCTACTCATCCCGTCTCCGGTCATACACATCCAAACTTCGCGACCGTGCGTTCTCCTGCCTCTCGCTCTCACCAGCTTCATCTGGACTTTCCTCTTCAAGCAGGCTCAGCGTCGCAAGCCGCATCTTCAAGCCCTCGTGGAATGTCTTCAGCGATAGCGACACACCGTCGCGACTTTTATCGTCGCTCTCGATCCGTCCAGTGCGTCCTCGCTGCGCTTCTTCATCCTCTGTCTCCGCTGACTGTTGTTCATTCCTCTTCTGCACACTCTTCGACATGCGGTTCACCGCTCGAACGACGTCAAAAACTCCTCGCACACCTTTAATAGCCCTCTCGAGCTCCTGCGCAGTCACATCCGTGACCGCTTCGGCGGTGTTTTCTTCATATGGTAGTAGCGGATCCTCGCCCGATAATGTTACCCATGGATGCTCCCGCAATTCACTCATGCGTATCCGCGTGCGGAAATTCTTATCAAGCAGTCTGCGTAGCACGTCCGCAAGTTCCGCGTTCATTCCATCGGGAATCGCTACCGGCTCGTTCTTTATAGATTCGTATAAATCAAGTAGATTGCCATCGACGCTGACAAACGGTAACCGGCCAAGTACAAGACAATATAACGTAACACCCATGGCCCAAATATCCGCCGCACGGCCAGAATACTCTATTCGCGGTATAACGCACATCTCTGGAGCCATAAACGCTGGACTGCCGGCTTGTATCGTTACCGTGTCGCCATTCTCTTGCTCGCGTGAGAAAAACTCTGAAACGCCAAAATCGACAATCTTGAGAACGTTCTGCGAGGTCAAGAGTAAATTATCTGGCTTGATATCTCGATGAACGATACCTTGCGAATGCAAATATTCAATTCCGAGAATTAAATCTCGGAAATACAATCGGCACTGTTCTTCATCATACGAAGTACAGACCTGGCCTTCTGAGATATCCGTCACGACACCGCGCGCGCACCACTCGAGCACCATGTAAATTGAGTCTCCGCCAGGATAATCCAGAACCTCAATCAAATTCACTACATTCTCATGAGTCAGTTTCTTCAATACTGCAAGCTCATGTCGAATTAACTCTAGTGGATTGATGGGCTCCGTAGACTGCGGCGGGAACTGGCGCACCCGAAGTGGCGGTAATCCAGGAGACCGCGAAGGGCCAGGATTTCGTTGACGCAACATTGCCGATAGCGACTGCTTTCTCAGTCTTGACTTTGAGAATTCCTTGATTGCCTTATACTTCCGTATCAGCTGTCGTCACCCTCTAAAAAAGCAACATATAAAAACAAGGGAGCAAAAATACTTACAAAAGTCTCACCAGTGACCGAGTTCACGGCTCGACATACTGCCCCATACGATCCTCTGCCTATCTGCTCCTTCACAATGTACTGATTGAGCACATACGATTCATTATCAATATGCTTCAATCTCGCATCCAGCGTCTCCTTAACCAGCGGCCTCTGTCCCGGAGGCGGCCTCGAGTGATGCCGCTTCGGAGACCGAAATCCACTAGCACCCTGCTCTGCTTCTTCTGTTATAAAACTTGCACTCACAGGCGTGCTCGAAGCCGAAGAATGTAAGGATGCAAAATACCCAGCTAAAGCAGCTGATTTAGAAGTCCGTCGCCGCTCATGATCCGGCGTAGTAATCTTTGCCGTGAACGAGGCGAGCGAATCGGCCGGCGACGAGACGAGCACGATCGGAGGCGGCGCATTCTTGCGGTGGATGCTCATGGCTGCCTTCTCGTCCAAATTGAGGCTTATACTGCTACGGAGTGGTTATAGACTCATTTCGGTGCTATCAATTAGAGTGTGCAAAGTGTGGCAGGATAGCTCCGACGCGTCGTGGCCATATGAGAGCACGTGCACGCTTCTTCGCATTGATACACTTAAAACAAAGTCAAAACGTGAACAAATTCAATTACTTTTAACGTGACAAAACAAATGCACTTAAAAATCAAACAGCTACTAATATAAAAGAAGCCCACTTCACTCAAGTTTAACACAAATTCTATGTCTTTATACACAAAGCAACTCTAATGCAAGAGTTTCTCCTTAAACTCTTCATAATCACCCACCATTCTCACCAGCCGCTTCTTCAGCAACTGGCGGTGATCAAACAACTCCTTGCTTTGCTCAACCTTAGCCTTGTGTCGCTCCTTGTGCAGCACCAAATCCGTCTCTTTCTGCTTCTCGTAATCTTTCTCGAGCAACGGAATCTCGGCTTTCCGGTACGCGCGCTCAAGATGATCAATACGCTTAGCAGTAGCCCGCAATCTCTCCTGCATGTCCTTAGTCTTCTTCTCAACCTGTTCAATCTGTACTTCGCGCAACTTGTCAGTATCCATGCTCTCAAGCGAGTGAGGATCAAGCTTAACGCCGGCAGCAATAATCTCATCAGCAAGCTTCCGTTTCTTCTGCTCTTCAACAGCTTCCAGCTCGCGTCTGATCCGTTCAAGCTCGCGTTTACGCATCTCTTCCGCAAGTCTCTTCTGCTCGGCTGCTGCCTCTTGTTGCTGCTTGAGTATCCGTTTCTTGCTCTCGTCTTCCTCGCGCTTCTGCAAAATACTCTCTGCCTCCTTCGCGCGCGCCTCAATCATCGTCTTGCGCTCAAGTGCAGCACGATGCTCGGCCTCGACTCCGACAACTGCACGCTCAATCGCTCCCTTCTTCGCCGCCTCGCGTTCGGCAAGGTATCCCGAGTCAACCACATTCACAACAGCGAAAAGCGACTTACCAAGTCGGGCAAGCTCGCCGCGCACAATCTCAGGAGGCGTAGCCTGGAGCGTGACTTGGGCGTCAGTGGCCTTCGACACCGCGTACACGTCAGATTCAAAGGTGATTGAGTCTGCGGCATGGTTAACACGAATAGCAAGCTCTCCTTTCTTGCATCCGTTCATGATGAACTTTTCAATGGTTGTTCGGCTAACAGTAAATGGCTCCGGGAAATCGACAAGCTTAAGCACAAATCCAAGCTTTACGGCATCATAAACCTGCGAAAGCTGCTGGAATAGACGCGTAAGAATAACCTGGTGCAACGGCGCGATGTAGCGGCTAAGCTTAGGATCGGCCGCGATCCAAGAAAGAATCGGCGTGATTTTCTTGCAGATAGAGAGTGGATGAAAATCGACTTCGAGAATAGTATAGAGCTCGCGGATCTCAGGGCTGACGCGAGCAAGCACGCCGTGAATCAGGGCCTCGCGCAAGAGACTCGCGCGGCTGGGCGACTTGGATAAGTTCAGTAATCCTGATAAACGCGCGTTCTTGGGTTTATTTTCGTCAACGTCAATAGTGCCTGCTCGAACTCGGCTGGTATTGATAACAGGGATCGACAGGGCAGAAAGCAGCACAGTCGATGCTGTCTTGGTCACTTCCTCCTCGGGAAGCGACTTCATTTGCATGCGCACGTTATAATACCGGCTTGCGGCAGCGGCATGAAACAAAAAGTTATCCGAAACAAGAAAGATCCTGGTTAGCTTCTCATAGTAGTTGGCCATCATAGAAGGTTTAGCAGGTCGCTTGGAGATCGTGAGCAAAGTGTGGATATCCTCAACGGAGCGGAAGGCCTCCTGCCAAAGCTCAAGCTCAACGGCAGCCGACAGCTGTGCAAAGCGAGTATCAAGGTGGCGCTGCAACGTATCAGGATCATTGAGATTAATAGCGTGCACCTGCGACGAGTTCTTCGCTGCGCTCTGCAAGTGATTGCGGAGAAGCTCACACAGCCGGCGGAACTCTGTCTTGCGAGAGAATTTGAGACAAAATTGGAAAGCCTGAGTGGCAGTGCTCTGGTACATGATCTCGAGCCGGGCATTATTGCGCAGGATTTCAAGCACAGTACGGTATACTTCCCAAAGAAATTTAAGCCAGGGAGTAACGACTGCGCGGTCGGTGCGGTCCTTTGTCTGCTCAGTTGAGACGGTTGAGAGCATGATAGACTCGGGCGTCTCAGACGCCTCGAGATCGTCAATCGTGTCGAGAGCGATACGGTCGGCCTGCGCCTGTGCCTCGGCAACTTTCTCTTTTGAAAGATCAATGAAACGTTTGAGAACAACCTAAAAGAAAAAAACGCTTGTTAGATGCAAGTTCATGTCCGGTAGACAGCAATAGCTAGCAGCATACCTCAATGCTTCCAACGGAGGTATTCTGGGCAACGTTCTTGTACGTATAAAGACCTTCCTTAGCAAGCTTTCCCTTGCGCAACTGTACACAAAGCTCAACAAATCGAAGCATAATCGGCTCGAGAGAAGCGATAGGCGTGTTGCGAGTACGCTTCGAGGTGATGATCTCGTGCAGCAGATTAAGCGCGTCGCCTGCCTGGTCGACGGCTAGTAGCTCTTCGGCGCGCTGTTGATTATCATGTCAGCATTTCCATTCAGTCAAGATATGATATCGATACACTGAAGGATGAATAAGAAGATTTGTTGCACGATTCTAGGTAAACGCAAATCCTTCGTAATGTCCATCCTCCCCCTGCGATCGATTCAAGAAACACCATCGCGATAAAACCCACCTTTAGAACATTCTCCGGACGAACGTGAGGCGCCATAATCGCTATCCGTAAATATTACTCCTTCCCTTGAAAGAAGAAAAAAGAGCGGTGAGTAAGAAGATTTGTAGAACTAAGCAGCTGTCTCTCTCGCTCGCTCTTCTGGACTTGCTTTTGCACTTTGGCAATTTTTTTTTCGTGACCAGGAGCACGCAGAGCGCTCACAATGCTGTAGCATTTATGCTGTACACATATTTCAGTGCAATTATGCTATAAGTAGCTAAGTGTTGATTGCATAATTATGTGAGCAATCCGTCCTCAAAGATAATTGTGAACTTGATTTATGAAATAAATGCTTCTTATGTTAAAATCAGCAGTAATCATTACTGATGCTTACTGCGGAATTGAAGTCGTATAATCATAGTGCACCCTTCTGAATAGTCGAGCAGTGAGTACGCTTACTAAACCCTACGTAGTGGTAGCGGCCCCACCTGAAGATATACCCCTATAGCTTTTGCACTCAGCTCGCAGCCTTTCAAATCACCCTTTACATATTCGTATATTGAAGCTAGCAGCAATGGCCAATTTCGGAAGCGCAGGAGGTGTCCGAGATCGAGGGAATCCGGAGCTCAAGCTGCAGCGTATGCGTCAGGTGCGGGATCAGGTTCTCGAGGAACTCAACCGAGACCGTGTTCCTACGTCCGAGTCTTGTGCGAGGTGTGTATTTGTATTCAGATTACTTTGATTTATTTGGCATGCGCTAATTGTTTATAATTGTGCAGGATAATACAATATACGCGTAATACAAAGGATTATATGGTTCCATCGGTGTGGGGTGAACTCGACAAGCGCGAAGATCCGTACAATCCTGTCGTGAAGGATAGCGGATGTTGCGTCATAATGTGATATGTTTTCCCGGAATATTTTGATATTTGATTAAGATGACTTCAGATTATTTGGATTTGAGTACTGGTTGAATGGATTTGAAGATCAAGCGATCGCTGCAATAATTACAGATCTATTTTGGCGACGCGCAGCTATCGAGAAAGAGAGTAGGTGTATTATAGATTAGGGGCTTTCGATTAGTTGTATTTGTCTTGATCGGTTTGGAGATTTTTGAATTTGTTTGGTATCATTGGTTGTGGTTGGCGTCAGTCATTTTAATTCTTGTTATTCTAATATTTGTCTACTTCTCGTTTTTAATGTATCTATGATTATCTACAATTATCTATCGCCACTTATCGTCACGCTTGTGAAGACAATCACACACTCACTCCCTGTTGGAATATCGTAATACTGTGGATCTATTATATTCAATTACTCGAATATAGAAAGAGGTCTCAAAAACCTATCCAACCCAAGGGTGAATAACTCGTTATTTACTCCTTCGCCACCTGGATGTTCAGGCGGACTCAACGGACTATGATTCGTTAGCTTTGTGATAACTTTCACGAACTTCAATAATTTAAGAAGCATACTTTTTAACGACATATTCGACGTATAGCCCAGCATATATCTGCTCTAATATAGGTCGGACTCCATCAACTCGTGTATCGGTGACCATCACAAACCGGAGATTTGTCTGCGTCTCGAAAAAATGTAATTTATATTTTGTAGTTTTGAATGAAAAGAAAGATTCCTGACTATATCATCACATTCAAGTCAGCCCCTATCGTCTCAACGAATCACATAACAAGAGGGGGATCGGTTGGACACTTACTCTCCAGATAACTTCTTTACCATGTTCCTCAATGAAAATACAACTCCAAATACAAGTTTTGACTCATCATCAACAGTCAAAGGACCGCTACCTTTCGGTGGCCCACCGCTTGTATTCCGCTGCTTGGGATCTGTGGAACTTAGTGCTGATG
Source organism: Kockiozyma suomiensis (assembly GCF_038497685.1). Classification (NCBI taxonomy): domain Eukaryota; kingdom Fungi; phylum Ascomycota; class Lipomycetes; order Lipomycetales; family Lipomycetaceae; genus Kockiozyma; species Kockiozyma suomiensis. The sequence goes on from NW_027117672.1 coordinate 751,736, forward strand.
TCGGTCGTAGCTGGCGCATCGGCCGCTTGAAGTCTTTGTGGTATATACATTCGCCTGTCACCATTAGTTTAGATCGTGCAGAATATATCAAGAAAACAATTCTCACAATGGCGATCAAATATCCAGAAACTGTAGATGGTCATTATTGTAGGGTGAATCGTAAGGAATTATTGCGGTTTATTGGGATTGGATGTGAATTGTCGTATCAAACGTGCGGCGGAAGCAGCAATAATTCTTAATATTAACTTAATTCTATCAATTATTGCCGATTTTTCGATAGATTTTGCTTTTTGATATTCTTAGAAGTTTAATAAAATCTACAAAATAATCTAATTTTTCATATCATCAATTTACAAGTTACAGCAAAATAAATTAGAATAATTGATGTGTCGAAATATATACACATGGCACAAACGAAAGTAGAAATGCCCAATGTCCTTCATAAGAATTTTATACAAATACGTCACTTGGTATGACATTATACACCTCATACAGACAACATCCATTCGGCATATGGATTCTCACCCTTTCGAACCGCAATCATACCCAATTGACGCATCTTCTCGACTCCTTCTCCAGGAGCGACATCTTGATGACGATGGTGATGGTGGTGATGTTTCCGACTATCTCGTCGTTTGTTATTCTTGCGCTCAAGGCCTTTGACAATGTCAATCGCCCCGCGCGCCTTCTTATTACTGTTGATTGCTTTGGCCCTCATCATGTTGGCTCGAGTATGCTGGAAGCTAGATGCTCGGCCACCCGCCGCCACTTCTCGAGTTTCCCAACGGTGGCTTTTAGCGGTCTGAGGCACATGTAACTTGCGACTTAATGCTGGCGGAGGAGAGCGGCAGCGTCTTCGATCGCTCAGCGCATCAGATTCCGTGTTGGACACAATCGCAGCTCTGCGCGTGGCCGCCTTGGCAGCTGCCGCCGCAGCAACTGCAGCGTAAGCAGCAGTTGCGCCAGCGTTGGGTTTGACTGTTGAACACCGCTTACCGATCTGTTTGTCGGCAACCAAATCTCTGTCTTCATCATCATCATCATCGTCGTCGTCATCTACTTCTTCTGGGAATGACGGATCAATATCTTGAGGACAAAGATCTCGTTTTTCACGGTGTCGTTCATCAAGTGCGGAATAGTAGGCAATTTCGATAGGTTTGTCTTCATCAAATGTACCACAAACAAAATCCGACGAATCCGGTACCATTTCTGCAGGAGGTGTAGCAGGTCGCTGAATACGCGCACTGTGATGATGCTTTTTTGGCTTTTGAGAATATGCCCGTAAAGGATTCGGAAAACTTCCTGGAGGAGGATGAGGAGTAGCAGGGCCTGCGGCATCGTAGTATTCAAAGTCTGAGAGATCACCCGACGCGTCAGAAGCATAACCGCCATCAGAAATTGTCGAACATGACGAATCAGAATCGGATTTGTATTCTACCAGAGGCGTGTGTTGCAGCCTTAGGGCATGCGGCGTACCACTGCTTTGTTCGTCTTCGTCCTCGTCCTCATCCTCGTCCTCATCCTCATCCTCATCCTCATCCTCATCCTCATCCTCGTCCTCGTCCTCATCAACCTCTTCTGCGTACTCGTCCTCCTCATCATCATCATCATCATCATCATCATCATCGTCGTTGGCCAAGTCATCAAGATCTCCATCGTCCTCATCATCGTTGTCATCATCATCATCATCATCATCATCCACCTCATCTAAAACGGTATCAAGCTGTTTGTTCATTGATCGAATCTCCTCGTCCTCTTCGTCTTCAGCCTCCATCTCAGCATTGAGCTTGCATATCTCTCGCTCCTTCACAAGCACGTCGTCTACGCGTAAAATTCGCTGAGGCTGAGGATGCATTATGTGAAGATGCTCAGATTCACTCCGTTCGGCATCACTAGCAGAGGCGTCAGAGTGCGGGGGTGGAGCTACTGAGGACGATGAGGGCTCGCGTGAACCTTCTCTGCTCTGAGTGCAAGCAAACTTGATAGTGCGCTTCAAAATGCAAAGGTCGGAATCTGGGGCGGCCGGCGAAGCTGTAGCTGTAGGATGCTGCCGAATATCGTGCATTATTGGCGGTAGTGGTCGCATGATACCTTTTGTAGCCGTTGGTGCGTTGAGATGGAACGGTGGAGGGGTTGGAGTAGTGTTTCGCGAAGTACAGCCACTATCACTAAGAACGTCATGGCTGCCAGTGGAAGATCCGCCGTCAGAAGATACGGGAGAGGCCAACATTTTCGAAAGAAGAGAAGACTGGTTACGCGGAGGAGAGAGACACAGTTGGCGTTTGAAATTAACGTCATGCTCCTCGCCTGCGTCAGAGAGAGCGATAGTTGAGCCCACAGCAGATGAGTCGATCTCCGGGGGTTCGTCAGCGGAGGCAGCATCTTCGGCGAGATCGTCGTTGTCGGGGGAGTGCGACGAGTCTGCACGGCTAGGGAAGAAGATATTTTTGATTGCTAGCATGGCTACTGTAAATGGGTGAAGAAGATTCGTTGAGACGCGGTGAGGGCAGAGGAAAAAAAAATAGAAGAAGTTCTATGCTATATGAGCAAAGAAGCCGACATCATCGTTGCAGAGAAGAGAGGCGGAGGTAGCGGTGGCGGTGAGAGTGGGAAGGACAGTACTAGAAGCGATTAAGTTAGCAGATGCACATAAAAAGAGTAATAAGACGGACGTACGCCACAGAAACGAGCACTAAAGTAGAGAAGCACAAAAAGATACAGGCTCTAAATAGCGCTGACCAAGTCGAAAAGAGAACAGGAATAGAAAGAAGAGAAGACACAGAGAAGGAAGCAGGGAAAAAAAAAGGTGGAGAAAAGCGACGGAGGCGGTGAGTGCGGTCGTGAGCTATATCCTGCAAATCGCTCTATTACGAATCACATATGAGTCACGCTGTGAGTAAAAGTCACGACGTATTCGTAAGGACTCTCGATTTGCCTCTCACATGAGTTGGATTTGTTTCTATTCCCCACAGACGCAGCATTTGTTCCATTGCTTTAGCAATAAAGATTATGATATACTATCTCGTATCATAATCAAATACATATCTATATTTTTGCACAAAAGAACAGCTGCCAGTAACTATTTGCGGTCTGAAACATGCTGCCAGCTGCCAGGGTTAAGGGTATACTGAACTAGGTCGGCACAAAATTACTGCTGCATTTAGTAGTATTATTGTACGTAATACTATTTAGTGAAAAAAAGAGATATTAGCGAGAATCAAGAGGTCTGCTGTGGCTAGAATGTGTATGTCTTCGGAATATATCCTTTGCTTACTCTTATCATTGTCGTTAAACCTGCAACTACTAAGCACATCATATGTAGTTCCAAAAGTATTATGATTTGCTAAATAATGCTCAAAAAAGTATTCCAATTACTGACTGAGCGACCAGCAAAGTAGAGTTTCTCTCGGGTATCTTCTCTCGTCACGCTGCAGACCACGCTCCTAACCCACTTCTTCATGACTCACCACTGACTCATCAATTTAAAGTAATTAGTGACATAATCAACAATACAAGACCCTTATATTAATCTCAGCTCGCCAGCGAGAAAAAAATCCACAACGCGTCGCTGCACTTCTACCGTGTTCCTGCTCGAGATCTAGCCGCCTTTCACTCCATCTCTTACACTTACAGCCAAGCACGCTTCCTTCTCAATCCTGTATCCAAGGATGTCGGCCGTGCAATTTCTAAACCCTAAAGCAGAGTCCCTGCGGAGGAATCAGGCCCTGTCGGTCAACATCAGTGCCGCGCAGGGGCTTCAGAATGTCCTCTCTAGCAATCTCGGTCCTAAGGGCACAATTAAAATGTATATTCCTACTTTCCATCTTTTTGTTTGTCTAGGGCCGACTGCTGATCTTGACTTTTTTGAATAGGCTTGTCGATGGATCTGGAAATATCAAACTGACAAAAGATGGCAAAGTTCTGCTTTCTGAGATGGTATCATGCCTTTTCCTATCCACCGTGCGCACACTCATTCTAACTCAAAAACTATAGCAAATCACAAACCCAACCGCTGTCATGATTGGTACGTTCTTGTTTGCGCAATTCCCACTGTCATCTTCGACTAACTCTGCTCTTAAGCTCGTGCCGCGACCGCTCAGGATGAAATTACTGGCGATGGAACCACAACGGTGTGCCTGCTTGTAGGCGAACTGTTGAAGCAAGCTGAACGTTACATCTCAGATGGGCTGCACCCTCGCATCATCACTGAGGGATTTGAACTTGCTCGTAAAGAGACTCTTACTGTATGTCGACAAATAATCAAGCAATTTCTGATTCTACAGCTAACATATATTGCAGTTTCTTGACTCGTTCAAGATTGCCAAAGATATTGACCGTGAGCTTTTGCTCGCAATTGCTCGTACTTCGCTTACTACGAAACTTAATCACACACTTGCCGAGCGCGTTACTCCAATCGTTGCCGATGCCGTCCTCTCGATCTACTCCCCTCCTGAGCGCATCGACTTGCACATGATTGAAATTATGAAAATGCAGCACCAATCTGCTGCCGAGACTCAGCTTGTACGGGGCCTCGTTCTCGACCATGGCGCTCGCCATCCAGACATGCCAAAACGTCTTGAGAATGCATATATTCTCACCCTGAACGTGTCGCTCGAGTATGAAAAATCGGAAGTTAACTCCGGATTTTTCTACAGCAACGCCGAGCAGCGCGAAAAACTAGTTGAAAGCGAGCGCAAGTTTGTCGACGCCAAACTTAAGAAAATTGTAGATCTCAAAAACGAAGTGTGTGGACTGGATCAAAACAAGGGCTTTGTGATTGTCAACCAAAAGGGTATCGATCCTCTGTCGCTTGACGTTCTCGCACGGAACAATATTTTTGCTTTGCGTCGTGCAAAAAGACGCAACATGGAGCGATTACAGCTTGTCTGTGGTGGCACTGCGCAAAATTCTGTTGACGATCTATCTCCTGATGTTCTCGGCTTTGCCGGATTGGTATATGAGCACACTCTTGGAGAAGAAAAGTATACTTTTATTGAGGAAGTCAAAGACCCCAAATCAGTAACTATCCTGATCCGAGGTCCCAATGCGCACACTATTGCACAAATTAACGACGCCGTCCGCGACGGTTTGCGTTCGGTTGTCAATGCGATAACTGACAAGAGTGTAGTGCCGGGTGCTGGTGCATTTGAAATTGCTTGTGCGAGCCACCTAACTGGCGATTTTCTGCACAAGGATGTCAAGGGCAAGCATAAGGCCGGCGTGCAAGCCTACGCGGACGCGCTACTCGTGATTCCCAAGACATTGGCCACGAATGGCGGATTTGACACACTGGATACTCTAGCAGCGTGCCAGGACGAGGTTGCGGATGGACATGTGGTTGGTATCGACCTTTCGTCAGGAGAGCCGATGGATCCAGTTCTCGAAGGCGTGTACGACTCGTTCCGGGTGCTTCGCAATGCGATTGCGAGCGCCACGTCGATTGCGGTGAACTTGCTGCTGTGTGACGAGCTACTGAAGGCAGGCCGGTCGTCGCTTAAGACTAACCAGGCAGAGCAGTAAAGAAGTTGTACAAATACTGAAGAATGAAGATGTCAAAATTATTTTAATCTGTAGCGTAAGTAACCAATCTGACATAAAGGTGTGGCTTAAGCGACGAAGACAGCCCCTGGAAGACGCCTCTGCGGCGCCACTGCTAATTTTGGAGATCAAAGTGCGCTTAATTAGGGAGAAAGTCCCGCTCGCTAATCCCCAGATCTGAGCGTTGCTGCACAGAGCTTATCGGTTCTCTTCCGGCGCAGCCAAACGCTCTCCCGTTTCCGTCGCGAACACTAAATATTACTTTCTGTTTTTTTTTCCTTCTTCAATTATTCTTATTCCATTTCGCTTGCTGTTTAAGAATCCTGAAAAGAGGGCTCGATTAGCGTCTTATCTCTCGCAACAAAGATGTCTCGCTTCTTCCGTGTCCTGCGCCGTCACAGAGTATTCCTGCTCTTTGCCCTCTTCATTCTGGCCATCTCCTACCACTTCATCATCGCCCGTACTGATTATTCAATCGTACCCGACAAGTTTATCTATGGTCTGCAGAAGGATAAGGCTTCGCCGGCAGCTGCAGGGTCTGCCCAATCGAGCGACAACGAGGTCGAACAAACCCCCGAACAGACAGCCATTGACGACAACGACACTGCGGAGAAAACTGCCAAGGAGAGCACAGTAATCTCTGATTCGACTGGCTCAGATCCTGAAAAGAGTGACTCAGCCGAGAGCGCAGAGGCTGATGTTAAAGTATCCGCTGAATCAAGCGCAGAAACTTCTGCAAGGCCTCAGCCTGGGGAACCGCTGACCGCCAAGATCTACGAAGATACTTTCCCTCCCGACGACTTTTACCATGGGTCAGCTTCACATCCTTTGCCTCCGGGAACAAAGCAGATCGTTGGTGAAGATTTACTATCGCGGCCTCGCATTGTCAAATATCCAGTCACTAACGCCGCACTCCTCTCAGAAGATCCTCCCCTCAACTTGGCAAAAGTGCAGGGAATCTTCACGACCGAGACCGACGAGGAGCGCGCGAAACGCGAGGAGCGTCTGTCAGCTGTTAAAGATGCCTTCAAGCACTCGTGGCAAGGATACAAAAAATACGCGTGGGGCCATGACGAAATCCAGCCGATAAGTCATCGGCCTGCTGACACCTTTGGCGGTTTGGGCGCCTCGATTATTGATGCAATCGACACTTTACAGATTATGGACCTCAGCGATGAATTTGAGGAAGCAAAGCAGTTTGTTGCAAACATGACATTCTCAGGCCCAAAGATCAAGACTATCCCAGTCTTTGAGACCACGATCCGATATCTTGGTGGCCTTGTAGCCGCCTATGATCTCTCTAGCCCGCGTGATGACGTCTTTCTCCAAAAAGCAGTGGAGCTAGCTGATCTTCTAATTGGTGCCTTTGATACCCCGAACGGCATGCCGGTCCTCTACTATGATCCCGAACTCGCTCACCGCGAGTCCAAGCTTCGCGCTGGAAAGCATGCTGTCTTTGCCCAGTTTGCATCGCTATCACTGGAGTTTACCCGCTTGGCCCAAATTACGGGAAATAATACTTATTACGCGGTAATTCAGCGCGTAACAGATCACATGGAAGATTTCACTAAGACTGCAGAAATCCCTGGTCTTTGGCCTGATATTGCCGACATCTCCGGCTGCGTCACTGAATCTGACTTGCTTCCCGAATCAGAAACCTCAGGTGCGTCCGATGCGTCCGGTACGTCAGAAGACGCCAAAGAAAAGTCATCTCAAACTTCCGCTGCTTCTGCAGAATTCGTGTCCGCAGCACGTAAGCTTGAGGATAAACTTACAGAATTAGGCGGAGATCGCGAAGCCGCTAAAATTGCCGCTGAACATGCTGTCGATCAGGCAGTGCAAGCTATAACCGCCGCCCGTGAATCTCACGATTCGTCCGGTGCAAAGTTGCGTAAGCGTCAAGACAGTGATTCGGAATCTTCCTCTGTACCAGGTTCGGAACTTGCTGAAGCTGTTTCAAAGTCCACGATTTCACTGGCATCTGCGAGTTCTCCACAGATTAATCTTGATGAACTATCTACTATTAAAGCGTCTAAAGTTGAAAAGTGTGTTGACGTTCAGGGTATTGTTGGAAACCGTAAGTTAGCCTCTATTATTTTCACTACTGTGACCTCACAATTGACAATTTACAGCAAAACGCGGCAGCCATCCGAAGTTCCCTGCGGGTGGACTTGTAGACTCTGCATATGAGTATCTCATCAAAGAATACATTCTTCTCGGTGGAACAAAGGAGCAATATAAACGCATGTATACTACATCGAAAAAAGCTATCCAAGAGAACCTTCTATACAGACCCAAAGTGGAAGGCGATCCAGATATCCTCTTCGCCGGAAATCTTATTATGCCTCAACCAGGGCGTAAAGAGTTCGATGCCGAAATGACGCATTTGGTACGCTTCTGAATTTTTTTATTTTTATTTTAGTTATATTTCTGTTTTCTAATGAGCCTTGTTTTATCTAGTCTTGCTATTTAGGAGGCATGTTCGCGCTTGGTGCCCAAGCACTTGAAATACCCGCAGATCTAGTCATAGCAGAGAAACTTGCTGAAGGATGCGTTTGGGCTTACCGTGCTACAAACACAGGAATTATGCCCGAAAACTTTCATGTCGACAGATGCACTTCTCCTGACGATTGCCACTGGGTTGATCCTCCTTTTACCCCGAAGCGAACTAGTAGTACCTCACAGAAACTGCGCAAGAGACAAGAATCAGCTGAGGAGCAACCGGCACAGGAATCGTCTTCTGAGACTGCAGAAACTATATCTGACGCAGACCAGCCTGCACCGGAAGCGCATTCAGAAGAGCCGACTTCATCTGATGGGGAGAAAAGCGACGAGCAAAGTTCAGAACCTGAGAGTGCTGCTGCTAACGAACAGACAACTGAGCAAGAAGCCGAGGAGCCATCTGTACCTATCGGGGAAAATGATGAGCCTATTGAAAAAACAGTAGAGGCTAAAGAAGACTCAGATTTGTCCGAGGCCAGCGAAGGAGCTGCTTCCGATGCTGAGGGCGAGATTGAAAATTCTTCATCCCCTTCAATTGAGAGTATTGAGTCGCTTGAGCAATCCAAACCAACCGAAGGCAACGAATCAACCGAAGGCAACGAATCAACCGAAGGCAACGAGTCCACCGAAGGCAATGAATCAACCGAAGGCAACGAATCAACCGAAGGCAATGAATCAACCGAAGGCGCGTCCACCGAAGGCAACGAATCAACCGAAGGCAACGAATCCACCGAAGGCAACGAGTCAACTAATGGTAGCGAGTCAACTGAGAATGACCGGTCTTCCGAAAATACTCCGCCAGTCGACTCAGAGTACCCTGAGGTCAAAGAATCTTTAGAATCCATGGAGAAAAACGAAGAAACCATCGAGTCAGCTGGTTCAGGGGCGGGTGATGGTGATGGCGAAGGAGTCAAACTGGTTGGCGCTGCTGAAGAGTCTTCCTCCGAATCTACTGAGGTGGAGGCTGAAGGGTCATCAGAAAGTACCAATGATAACACCGACTTATCGAACGACAACGAAGAATCGCAATTCTCGGATCTAGCTGAGAAAAAGAGTTCTGATAGTGCTGAGTCTGAGACTAAAGTAGGCGTTACCACCGATAATGCAGAAACTTTGGGCGAGGCAACTGAGCATGTAGAAGAGTCATCAGCAGAATCCTCTGATGATTCTTCAAAGCCAGAAGACACCGCTGGAGAGCCTGTAAATGAGGCCGAGGCGACCGAGAATACTGACGAGCCTTCGACTGAAAATGCTGCTATTGAAAGCAAGACTGATACATCATCTGGAGAGACTATCAATGATGATTCGTCTGAAGGCAAGTCCGTTTCCGAAGACTCATCAGACGCTGTTGAGGTTAATGCTGAAAACAAAGAAGTATTAATGGGTGACGATCATTCTTCAAAGGATACTGATAGCTCGTTTATTGAGCCCATACTTGAAGAGAAATCAGAGGCATCACCCGAAAGCGAAGCCGGCACATCGGACAACTCAGATGCGGCTAAGGATGACAGCACTGAAGTCGTAAATGAATCTCCTGCGGATGCCCATCCTGGCGTGGAAAGTGATGCAGAGATTACGACTGCTGGTATTAACAATGCCGCTCCTGGAGATGAGAATCCTGATGCTGTTCCTCTTCCACATGATGAAGACGAGGTCATTGCTGTCGCTACAGCTTCTTTAGCAGCGGCTGCAGAATTGGAAAGAAGCAAATCAAATCACAATACTGTGCCGTTGGCTGCATATGAAGCTGACGCACCTGATGCACCCGCTGAGGATGATCCTGACCGTTGGGAAGTTGGAGGATGGTATGATCAGCCGCGATCCATTCTATACCAAGATGGACGCTATCTTCTTCGTCCAGAAGCTCTTGAGAGTATATTTGTTCTCTATCGTGTTACCGGTGATCGCAAATGGCAGGAGCGTGGATGGGAAATTTTTAGTGCGATCATCAAATATACCAAGACAGATACTGCATTTAGTGCTATTCGCGATGTAACAAACAACAGAAAGATCACATATCTAGACGAGATGGAAAGTTTTTGGATGGCTGAGACGCTTAAATATGCATATTTGTTACTTGCGGACCCGAGTTTGATTTCTCTGTATGTATGCCCTCTGCTTTTCCCTGGCGACACTTGGCATATTTGCTAACCTTTGTCGGTTTTAGTGATGATTATGTATTTAACACCGAAGCGCATCCATTCTTGCGACCATCTCCTGTGCAAAATGCTCCGGAATAATGCATATGTGATTTGATTCATGTGTGATGATTATTGCTGTGTTGTCTATTGCATCTAAAAGTGGCAGATTTGTCACTATTGTTTATGTGCCCGAGACTGGGTATTTACTTTTATGTTAAGCGCAAATGAGTTTGTATTTCTTATTGCGTTCACTTTGAAATTTAGTTTAGCTATCTCAGAATTGGCCTCGTTGTTAGTATACTATCAGTTTTTTGGGGTTTGAATATGAATGTAACGATTACTACATGCTTCGCGTTGAAATAGCCCGAAGACATTAGACTATTACCAATAAAAGGTTATTGGACATAAATTTCACGTCATATAATTATAATCTTATATACAATACAGACAACATAATTAATAATCCAACAGATATTTCCATTTCGAGCCCTATGCAAGGGAAAGTGGTTTACGACTGGAGGAAAGTGAGGTGGCACTTTCCACAGTAGTGACGCTCCTTATCCTTCATTTTAGCCATGAAGACACCAGCACCGCAGGTCTCAGTAGGGCACTCACGACGAGTGCGCTCGACAGAACCATCAGAGTTGACCTTGTAGTACTTGAGAACAGCAAGTTTGGTCTTCTTGTGCTTGTGCTTGATCTTCTTAGGGGTGGTGTAAACTTTTTTCTTGCGCTTCTTGGCTCCACCCTGAAGACTGAGAACCAAATTAATGGTCGACTCCTTCTGAATGTTGTAGTCAGAAACGGTAAGGCCATCCTCGAGCTGCTTACCGGCGAAGAGAAGACGCAGCTGGCCTGCGGGAATTCCTTCCATGTCTACGATCTGGGACCTGACATTGTCGATGTGATCGGACGACTCCACCTCGAGGGTGATAGCTGCTATTCGTTAGGACATAATTTCGGTAGACAGAATACAACAACTAATAATAACATACTCTTGCCCGTAATGGTTTCGGCGAAAATCTGCATTCTGACTGACAGACAACTAGTCGGCAACTGTGCTATGACGATGCTAAGAAAAACAAGAATTAGCTCACTATTCTAGTTCATATCTGAAGCCATGATACATAGTAGCTAAGCATATAATTAACGTACCTTCTTTCTGGTAATCCAGTCGGTGAAGAAAGAAAGAATAATGGCTCGCACTCATCCTCAAAGTATTGCTTGTCGCGGAGCCGCACGCTCTCACGTGCAGCAACTTTGTGACTGCGAAATAACTGTAGGGCACAACCCTACAGCTATTAAGCACCCTAACCGCAAATCACATGTAAGTTCGAATACGTAATTTAAGGTTTACATAGTTGCCCTAGCGACGGAAAAGTAAACAAAGCTTGAGCTAACTCACATTTCTCGCTTCCGTTTCTTTACGCATCGCGTCAAAGTCCACCACATCGCTCAGACAGCGCAACTCCGCTACCACCACAAGCACCCCTATTTGGGTTTGGTTTGCCCTGGTTTGCCACTGTCATTTTTTGGCCTTCCTCTCTTGTGTGGACTTCACAGGCAAAACAACAGTTGGTTGCACAGTGGATTTAGCTCATCGCGGTCGAAATGTTGAGCCAAGCTGAGGACGATACAGGCCACTCGTCTGACGACAGTTACGCTCTTCCAGTTTTGAGCTCGTATGCTTTGGCACTTTTATCTGCGGACAACAATGAGCCTGTGGGTTCCGCGCGCGCAGCTGAACTCGAAAGCACCAACTTAAGTCGGACTTTGAAGGGAGAACGGGAATACAACACAGAGTATCGCAGCTCGAATGGCCATTACGATCAAAATTCATATCGTCCGTCAACTTTGGTTGCTGCCGCCAGAGAACGACGGCGATCTCGAGAAGCAAGCAACTCGCCATACGCAGCTCCACCTGCAACTGTCACTCGTACGAGACATTTCACAGCAACCCGTGACGATAGCTCGGTTCTAACCAGTAGCGGTTCATCTCAGCTACGACATCTCGCCAGTTCAGATGATGCAGAACCATATCCAGCTTCTCTGGCGTCTGCAACCCCGTACCACTACGCAGAGAAGGTGGATGTGCAATCAGCTGAGAACGATCATAATAATGATGGCCTAGCAACTCCTGCTTTTACTCGACCGACCATTGGCCCACATAACGAGCCTGCATCACAGTACCGGAGTATATTTAGAAAAAGTAAGCCTGGAAGACTTGGGCCACCGAAAAGAGCATTGCGAAGAGAGAGCCAAGAAGGGGAAAATACCAACGCTGATGATGCGTTTACTTCTTCAAAAAGTCCCAGCGCTTCACCTCGGCTAAACAATGGAGACAGAGATGCAGATTTAAAGTACAACCAAAAAAATGAGAGTCCGAATAAGCTATCAGACATGCCAAAGGCTCTAAATCGACTTCGATTAGAGAATGACGAAGAAATACCTCTCAGTCAGACTCGTAGTTCATCAGATCGCTCGCAGTTATCACAGGACCACTCACAGTTACTTTCAAAGGAGTCAGACCCAAATCGTCAGAGTATGTTAAACGCTACGTCGAGCGGATTGGAAATCAGTGACATGCCGCGTTCTCGTGCATCTGCTGTTGTGGCTGATGGTGTGCGGGATACTTCGCCATATACCAAAGATGAGCAAGGATTGTTGAATCAATTTAGTTCATTTAGCTACAGTAGTGAACGGAGGCGACATCCCTCGAGGCAATTTGAAGCTGTCAAGGAGTTAACCAATTTGATTCACAAATCTCAGTCGCCCAAAGCTAGAACGCTAGCCTTGGACCCGTCGCCTCCGTTTGATCCGCCGGATATGGTTGGTGATTTGATCTCTGGAGATCCCACTCAGATTTATACAGAAAAATTATTGCATCGCGAAGCTGGACAGACTACGCCATTCGCGCCCCGTCATCATGAGCAAAGATACAGTCAGCTCGCATCGCCTCAAATTGATGGCGCTCTTACTTCTATTCGTCAGCGACCGCTTTCTAATATATATTATGACGACCGTGAGAATCTGCCACGCAGCAACAATATACAAGCAGACTACCAGACGAATCCACAAGCTCATCAGAGACTTCAAGGAAGACAGCTACTGACGCCGCTATCATCTAATATAATCCGCCCATTGAGAACGTCAACTCCGCCTCCAGAATGCAAGAGCTACGATCCGCCGCCAAAGATGAGTGATTTGGATGTGCCTCGACCCACACCTAAAGCAGTAACCAAAAAGCAAAAAAATACAGTGGTGGTAAGCAGAAAACGCTAAGAATATACATTTTAGATTATGCTTACGATGTTTTTAGGTGGCCGGTAAGTCTTATCAGAGGTTAGAATTACTTGGTAAAGGTGGGTCTTCGAAAGTGTTCAAAGTTCAATTGCTGAATTCGACCAAAATATATGCACTTAAAAAAGTGACTTTTGATGAGGTTGACGAGCTTGTGGTTAAAGGATTCAAAGGAGAGATCGAGCTTTTGCGAAGTCTTAGCGAAGAAGAGAGGGTTGTGCGATTGGTGAACTTTGAGATTTTAGAGGGTTCTGTCAATATGGTGTGTATATTTTTAGTCTCAGATCTTTTAATAACCGTCTAACTGGCTTTTTCAGGTCATGGAATGCGGAGAGATTGATCTTGCTCATGTTTTGGCAGCAAGGCTTAATTCTCCGCTAGATATCTCATTCGTCAGGTTCCATACCATTGAAATGCTTAAGTGTGTCGAAGCAGTACACCGACATGGCATAGTTCACTCTGATCTGAAGCCAGCAAACTTTTTGTTTGTAAAAGGTGTATTGAAAATTATCGACTTTGGCATTGCAAACGCTGTACCTGAATACACGAGTAATGTGCGTCGCGAGACACAAGCCGGTACTCCAAATTATATGGCTCCGGAGACCTTGATGGACGTTTCGGCTGTTGAAGGCAAGAAACTAGTCAAAGTAGGCAGACCCTCTGATGTGTGGAGCTGTGGCTGTATCATCTACCAGATGGTATACGGTAGACCACCGTACGCGGCTTATAGTGGAACACAACGGATGCTGGCCATCATGAACTCCAAAATCCAGATCCAATATCCTGAGATAGGACTCGGAGGTGTGACAATTCCTAAAGAGGTTATTACTGCTATACGGGGCTGTTTAGACCGTGATCCTGAGCGACGCAGTCGAATATCAGACGTCATGAATGGCGACTTTCTTAGTCCCCGTGCCATCTCTAAGGACGTGCTACGAGGACTGCTGGCTCAGTCAGTCAAGTATGGTGCGGAAAGGGGTGATCTTGACGCCCGTGACATAGATCTGCTTACAGATGACGTTTGGCGAAAAATTGGAATCCTTAATGGATTAGGCTAGTTTATACTATATATGTTGCATATTTCCACTAATCTTCTGGTATGTTGCGCGTTGCATTATTGGCATGATACTGTACTGTAAAATGGAGATTTGTTTTGATTGTTCAGGGAGTGGCGTAATTTGTTTTTTCTCTTTAGTGAAAGATTAAGTTTTTAGTTGGCTGCATAGGATTCTGTTTAATAGCATAGATGAAATTTTTCATGTGATATAACTTGCTCAAGCTGTTTTTTTTCTTTTTGAGATTCGTTCAGGGCTTAGTGAGGCAGGCAGCTGACCGTCATCCGCGCGCTATCGATAACTCGGAGTCGGCGCAATGATTACGTGCGGCTTTGGGTTCGGGACTAGGATAGCCGTTCCCCGGCTGAGGATAATATTTATCATGACATGCTTTGCCACTCAAAACAATCGGAGCTGCTTCTTTAGCTAAGATTGGTAATTCAAATATTTATTTATTCTTGGAGGTTTTAGCATAGAATATAGAAACCAGGATATTTGCTAGCAATGAGTGAAGATCATCTATTTGTTCTGGTTCATGGGTATGGCATCACTGAATTTGAATATTGGGCAATGAGTGTTCATTCTACTGCATCTTGCTGATATACTAACCAAGCTTGATGCAGATTGTGGGGAAATCCTGGCCATATGATGCAGATCAAGTCAACTCTGCTGAACAAATATCCTAATGCACAAGTGCTGATCCCAAAGACGTTCAGCGGCACGCTGACATATGATGGTGTCATCGTATGTGGCAAGCGAGTTATTGTAGAGGTATATTGCTTTTCCGTTTAAAAAAAAACTGTCACCGGTGGTGTTCTAGAATTAAGTGACTGACTTTCTCAACTGGTTAGATCAAAGAAAAGATAAAAGAGGTCGAGGCGTCAGGCAAGATTACCATAAAGAAGTTTAGTATTGTTGGCTATTCATTCGGTGGACTAATTGCACGCTACGCTCTTGGAGAATTGTATGATGCTGGCTTCTTTGAAATAATTCAGCCCATAAATTACACAACCTTTGCGACTCCTCATTTGGGCACGGTTACGACGCAACCGGCACTACTTAAACGCCTCATTAATAAACTCGGCAGAGGCTTGCTTTCTCAATCTGGCCGTGATTTGTTTCTGAAGGATGGTGGTATTGTCTACAAAATGGCTGATCTGGATAGCAGTTATTTCCGCATTCTAAGCAAATTCGAAAGAATTTCGCTATATGCAAATGTCGCCAACGATCGCACCGTTCCGTTTTTCACCGCATTTATCACGACTCAGGATCCATTTACAGACTTGCATAATTGCAAACCGCATTATCTTCGCGATTACTCTCCTGTATTGATTGATGTATCAAGACCGATGACATTCTCAACAGTACCCTCTAAAAAGAAATGGAGTCGTCAGCAATATGCCATGTTTTGCGCGCTAATTTCTGTTGGTCCTCTCGTAATTTCTGTCACTCTTCTAGCATTTTTGATTACGACCCAGATATCTGAATCTAGAATCAGAAAGTTGGTCGAATCAGACTATCGACTATCTTCGAAAATGATCGAGATACTTCCGCCCTTCTCAACTTCCGAATTGGAGTCAGTTTCTATCGAAGAATCCGGATCAAAGGCCACTCATTTTGACACAGAGGCATCCATGATGCAATCGGCTGTCGAGGACTTTATGGATGCGGCGGAAACGCCTGATGACATTGAGGAAGAGTATGATGAATCGCTTGAGACTGAAGAATCCAACAAATCGACTAATGCTACAAGATCACGGTCGAATAGCATGCTCTCCCTCACAGAAATCTGCCAATGCGTTCATAAACAGCGGCAGACCAATCCCGAGTTTGCAAAGTCCCAGTTTTGTAACGATATGCCTAGTCCTGAATTGATGTTGATGATCGAGCCCATACAGGTTGAAATGAATAAAAATCTAAACAAGCTGCCTTGGCATAAATATGCAGTGCATATAGAGTCGACCCCTCGGTCACATGCTGCTATTATAAATCGCAAGAAGATATTAGAAGAAGGAAAGGTTGTGCTCTCGCACTGGGTAGAGAATATTACTGCTTAATTTATATGCGACGGATTATGTTTTTTGACATCTAAAAGGAGGAAGCAAACTACAGAGTTTGCGTTATCTGGGCGTTTAAGAAGGCGCCTACACTCCGAAAATATGCTACATGCATCGGGGATCAAGAAGTAGATCAATCCCTTTCACAACATGTAGACATCATGAACAGACATTTAGCAAACAAAGTACAGACTTTTCGCGAATTTTACTCATAACTATGCATATTGCAAATTCAGCTCATACAGAATAACCCAAGCATAAAATACCCCAAGAAGCATATAATATTACAAAAAAGACAGATAGTAGTCTGTCACGCAATACCGAATCCATAATATTCACATCGCATGTATCAAAAAGATTAATCGTTCTCTAGCTTCAATCAATCCCTATTATGGCTATAGGCGACAGGATA
Organism: Kockiozyma suomiensis; assembly: GCF_038497685.1. Classification (NCBI taxonomy): domain Eukaryota; kingdom Fungi; phylum Ascomycota; class Lipomycetes; order Lipomycetales; family Lipomycetaceae; genus Kockiozyma; species Kockiozyma suomiensis. The sequence goes on from NW_027117672.1 coordinate 768,741, forward strand.
TGCCCCCGTGATATGCGACTGCACGCTTTGGCCGCCTCGCCTTTATATGCTATGTTGCTATTCAACTACATTAAGATAGGCGCGTGGTAACAAATATGCTTAGATATCAAAAAAACAAAAATTACGCAGTTGTATTGAGATTCTTAAAAAAATCAGGATCATCCGCAAGAGTCTCTTTAACAATATCAAGGCCTCCCTGTAGCTCACCTTTGACATAAAGCTGGGGGAATGTGGGCCAGTCACTGTATGCCTTTAATCCTTGGCGGACAGCGTCGTCTTTCAAAATATCGAAAAATCCAAAGCTAAATAGGTAATCAAGCAGTTAGCTTACAGGGCTCATCGACCGAAGCCATTAACACTTACCGGACTTGATTTTCGCGCAGTATTCCAACAAGCTGACGACTGAATCCGCACTGAGGAGCAGCGGGCGTTCCCTTCATGAATAGCATAACCGGTGCAGCGGAGACTAGCTTCTGTAGCCGCTCATTTAAATCTTCCTCAGCACCTGCCTCCTTCGTCGGCGGCTGCGAGCTAGGAGCGCTTACTCCTGTGCCGTTTGTGGTTGACGTAGACGATGATCCCGCTAATTCTTGAATGGCTGTCGATAGCTCCTTGGGATCTGCACCAGAAAGCTCGCGAACAACTTTACCATGTTTGATGAAAACGAAAAAAGGAACTGCTGAAACATCAAAAGTTTCGGAAATCTCTGGGTGTGCCTCAGCGTCAACTGACAAGAAGGCTACATTACGAAATTGTTCAGAGAGGTACGCAAATACTGCGTTCATCTGTGTGCATGGCGCAGCCCTAACAGTGAAAACAAATTGCAATGTTAGTAAATGTACTCAGATTTAGTAAATACCAAAAAAGAGAAAAAAAAAAGACCTACCACGGGGTATGGAATGAGATTGTAATTGGGGTGGCGGGTGGTAACGAGGTAGTCAGCTCATTGAAATGAGACTCGTTTGTGATTTCGGTGACAGCCATATCACTAAATGCTTTATAGATATGATGTATTCAACAAAAAAGAAGTGAAAGGACTTTGGACTGGTCTCCGGAATACTTTTCTTGATAGATATTGATGTGCAAACTGGAGGAGGGTTAGATGCAATTGCGACTGGACGCAATTTCTCAGCGCGGCGTAAAATGCTTACGAGAACTTTTACTAGCTAGCTGACTGTGGTCATCTCCAAAAATATTTTTCACTGAAATTTACTTATTACTCAGCTTAGAACTCAACATACACCGGAACAAAAGAATAATAAAAAATAATAAATAGCAAAATCTAAGTAATTACAATTTCAGTCAATTTAGAACTGTTTGTGAAAATAAAATAAGATAAAAAAAATGTAGGAAAAAAAGAGATCGCAATGGTAAGCTTTAATTCAGAGATTAGAGCGATGAGGTTCCATCCGGATTTTGTACATCCATCTCAGAGCTCGCGCAACGGAGTCAATTTACGTTTATTTCATATTGAAACAATAATACTATTACATTTATATAACTACTCAAAACTACGCTCATGTATGTACAGTATAATGCCTTATTTGAACTAGATCACAGATAAACAAACAAAAAACATCTCTATTCAAATTCGCAAACTCCTCAAATGCAAACATGTTATCCCTTCCAATTTAAGCCTCATTTGTATCCTCCCGTATATAATTGATACTAATATTTACATATGATTGCTCCATTGACTTCCATTATATAGAAGCCAAGCCTAGCAATCTAAGTTCTGCTATTTAATTTCCTGCGCCTCGGAACTTTTATCATTTCAACTTCCTCTAAAGAAGAAGCACGTCCTCGATGAGTCTTGACAAAATATCCGTGGACATTCTTTTCGTGTCGCGTACGATTTCCAGAATCTGCATGCCATTGTGTTGTGCAGACATTTGCACCAGCGAATTTCTCTTTTCCAGGCCCTGCCCAAAAGCGGCATTCATATTTCGGGACCCCGTGCTTGCGCGTAAAATGGCGATCTTTTTCAAGTTTACGCTGGAAACCAATCTTTGACCAAGGGCAAGATGGCTCAGGGCATTTAAATTCACGCTCGATGCTAAACTCCTCGACATGGCGGGCATACTCGTCCATATATTTAATGCTAAATTTGCGAGAGCAGTGATTGCAAGAAAACTGAGTCTTTGTATAGATTCTGCGTCGGCGACCATTGTGGTCGACAGTATCGTCTGTCATAGAGGGCGAATTGACGGACGAGCGAGGAGTCGGATGCTCACTGCTAGAAGGTGAGCCACCATAAGATTCAAAAGCCAAATATGATGGAGTAGGCGAAATTGCAATCTCATAATCTGCATTTGAAGGAGCATAATCAAAGGATGTGTCGGCGAGAGACAGACTGGCCGACATGGCTGTACTGCCTTTAATATCAACTGGTGTCGGAGGAATGATATTGAATTCAGTTGCAGGCTGCTGCATTGCAAGCTCGCGGCTGTCTAAACTCAATGAAGTAGGTGGCAAGAAATCGAAAATTTGCTGAGATGGAGAGCCGGCTGAAACATATTGCTCGAAAGGCTGAGGATGCGGACCTTCTCCAGGACTAAAACTGACTGAGTCTGAAGCAGCATCCCAATTATATTCTGAAAAACTCATGCGCTTATGGAGTGAGGCAAATGGCTCATAATCGTCTGCTAAGTGGACTTCGGTGGAGTCGGAGACCACGGAGGATTGACGAAATAGATTCTGAATGTTGAACGTAAATTCAGAAAGAGTCGGAGAGACAATATCGGGCGAAAGGGGGTGCGGGCCCAAAGCTTCAACTGAGTGGGACCGACGCATATATGACGGCGGCTCGGCAGGAATTAGCTGGAAAAGGGATTCATTTTGTTGCTGGTGGACACTCAAGTCGAGAGCGACATTTCCGGTGTAGTAAATTGTCGACATTGTGGTGGGCAGCAAAGAAACGGCTGAGCTAGTTGAAGCAAAAGACGAGTTCGCAGACGAAGTAGTATCGACCGATAAAAGATTTTCAAGTGGGGTGGTTGAATTGCCAAATATGTTGTATGAAGGAGGATGACTGAAGCCAACGTCGGAGTTAGAGCGGCCCCTAGCACAATGGATCTGGCTAGGTTGGAGGGAGGGAATGTGGGACATCGCAAGAAAGAGTTTGAGACGAGATCCGGGGAGAACGACTAGTTAAATAGCAAACAAGGTACGGACGGCTGGAGAGATCTATGGCTTGTAGCAGTGGCCGTGCTATAACTACTAAAATGTCTTGCTAGTGAAGCTGAAATATTACAACAAGCAAAGTAGGTATGGGCAGTGCATAGATGCTGTTCTTAGCGTGCGGCGTAGGCGGCGGTGCACGGAAATTGCTGTACACTGCCACATTGTGCGGAATAATCCAGCTGAACGAGCATCGTGCGGCTGACAGCAAACTGTACAAACCCCAGCACCGCCCCTGAACAAACATTTTCGCAAGGTCTATGGCAATGCTTATTTTGAGCTACTCGAGACTATAGTTATCAGATGAGTTACCTCTAGAGTTCAGACAGCTGATTGATTATGACTGTATGACTGTCGCATAGGGCTTTCCGGCGCAGATCGTATACTGAGCAAGAAAACTGACCGGAAGAAAGCACTATATAGCTATCAGCTGATTCGAGGTCCCTGGCTAGTCCCTAATGCGTACATTTTTCCCAGTCAAAAGATGCCAATTAGAAAAAATGATTTAACTAGACTCTCAGATCCAGATCTTGCTACGCAATAGTACCACCTTACCTTTGACAAGGAAATTGAGTGCTACGGCACTCATTGCGGCTGGCTGTGTAGGGCACGGAGGAGTTCAGCCGTCCATAGTCGATGTCTTTGCACATTTGGTGGCTTTTTCGCGCGTCGCTATAAGCCGAGGCTGCAGATCGAGATTGCACACTATGAATCAGATGGGTCGAGAAAAAAGTGCGGATATAATTGCGTAGCCAAAGTTAAATAAAGTCAAATAGTTCGGCTAGTGTCCTAGCGTGACGGCCTAAACTGTATCTAGAATAGCCCCTGTGGCTGACTTGCTTAAGTCGGCAGGAGCGGCAGCATCTTGTTGCGAGAGATAGCCGACCACGGGTGACTGCGATGTAGTCACCCTGACTTCTCTTCAAAGCACGCAAGCAAACACGTAAACCAGCAGACGAGGCGACGACATTTACCTTTGGAGTAGCGGGTAGCAGCAGTCAGTATTATGACGTACGGTCTACGACGTGACTGACAGGGCGCATGCAGATGGCCACAATCAGTGAAGCTGCGAGACCTAATCAGGCCAAGGGTGTGCTGATTAGCTCCGGCTCAAGAATCTGCTTGCAACACCCGGATTATCCCTGAACACTGCCACACAAAAGATCCCTCTTTTGAACTTTATGCGTCACGCGCCACGGCCGTCAGAATACACAATATAATCAGGCCTGTCCTCGGTACGGCTAGATCTGTGGGCTTGGGTTTCTCTGCTTCTTGCACCCTACTGTAATCAATCCCCCTAAGATACTTAGAGCCAGATAATAACTGCTCAGTGCACTCGCATAAATGTCGTCTCTTTACTTAATCAGATGTCTTTTGCTTGGCGTTCATGAAGCTGAGAGCTGCGACGTTTTTTGTCTCTCAGCCGTTTCTCATTCGTTCTTTCTCCGCTGAAATGCTGATTTGTTAATATTTATTCAGTTTGAGCGCTCAAAGATTAGAATGGAGAGGGCATGTTCCCATACAATACGTACATTTTCTTCCATTTTTCTGCTTTCTCTGCAGAAGTTTCCTCTGCAATATAAGCGCATTCTTTAACCATGTCGTAGAACTTGCGGAAACATTCGGCCAGATTCTTCTCACGGTGCCGCGTAGTATCTGAGTGTATCACAATCGTCTCATTTTTGGTCAAATACCGAAAATGCTGATTGTCCTTGTTAGTAAATTAAAGTCGACTAATGAGCAGCAAGAAATAATTACACGATCTTTAATCTGCTCGAGCACGATTTGCGGCATCCATTCTGCCAATTCGGGAAGAGCTATTCGAATCATTGCTTTCGTGTTCAGTTTATTCACATTCTGCCCTCCAGGACCGCTTGAGCGTGAATATTGGATATCAAATTTATCCCTAGGTATTTGATTCAGATTTAGTTGACGCAGCCAGTTCCGAGCTAGCTCCATTTCGTGCGTTGAACGCGATATTCCGGCCTTGCGGAAAGGCGATGTGCCGTAATATCGAGCTATAAGTTGCACTAGACAGCGGTACGAGATCCCAGACCATCGATCAAAACTTTTAAAAAGATCTTGACGCATGAAAAAATTCTCGAGCTTGCGCGGATAGAGATGCTGCACTTGTGCTGTTCTCTGACAAGTGTATCTCTTTCTTGCAATTGCCCAACGCGCGGTTCTTACGACTTTCATTCCGATTACATAAGCGGTATTGCACGTAATCTTTCGATGCCAGCTCTGCTCTGTTTGACCACACCTTGCTGCCCTTATTTACTAGTAAATTGACAGAAGTGACTAACGAGGACAACTATGATATTTAAATATTATGGGGCCTTAATGAACTTTAATGGAGCGCGATTAGACAGGCAATTAACTGCGACCTACAAGGCATCTCCAGCAGTCTGGATCCTTACACTTGCACTTTCAACCTCTCGAAAAGCAATTACAACCTTGATTTATGTCTAAAGAACAGCAGGATCTAACTTTTAAATTTTATTGAAAGGTTTAGTTTGGTTTCTAGGTTCCTCCTTTGACGGAATGGCCTTTGTCCGACCTCTGTTTTTCGCAAACCGTGCTAACAGTACAGGTATCAATCACAGTGAAGTAGGAAATATCTGATTCGACAAAAACAAATGATTGCTTCTTAGAGTCTCGATTCAGCAGTTGAATGTGAGTCATCATCGTGAATTGTATATAAAGTGGCAACTTGAAAGAGCCGTGCAATCTAGCAGGCAACTGCAGTCTCATCAAGTAGCTGTTTAGATGCATTTTAAGCGACAAGCTGGCGAAAACAATGACAGTGCAAATTAGATTTAAAGCGTCGTTGAATATCTCTGGAAGCTTAGAGAGAAAGTAGCAAAGCAAGCTGGAGAATGTGACCCACGGGTTCTTCAGCCGCTATCGCGATGCAACTTCATATAGGCGCTTCAAATCTCGGCGTTGAAAGAGCCACCAATATAATGGCTTTAGCTTTATTACTATTTTGCAAGTAGCCCAACTACTACTACGTGAAGGAAAAATAAGAAGAATGCTTAGTCTTGTAATATACGGAAAGGAGACAAGCGGTAAATTTTGTCACATTAACACACTCTGTGAGCTGGCTGCAGCCACTAAGTTCAATCTCACCACTCTTATATCATCAGAGAAATACAAAAAATATGTTGAATTGGGACAATTATGATTGATCAACCGGAAACTGTCTATCCACAGTTAAGAGTACAGGCATATGTGTCTGACCTCGTTAACAGCATCAGCCAGCTAATATTCATAGATATCTGTAGCTAATATAGCCCGAATATATAGTGGCAGAAATTGTTTGATATTATGTCTGAGTTTCTAAGTAGCGCTTAATACCTTATGACAATAATCATAAAGATCATGGAGATGAAAGCTGAATGCCATAAGACTGTAATTTAACGTCGGAATACCAAGCACGTGCACTTTTAAGCAGTAAATAGATTTCTTTGCCGAGATCTGTTATTGAAGATACGCTAAATCACGAAATGTTGACCTGTTCCACCTAAAATAACAGAATAGAGAAAACTTGAATAGCTCTCCCTTTTGCCACATTCTTATCAATATAGTGCACTATAAGCTAAGTGACATTTACAGCAATAAGCAGCTGTGATGCATTTATAACTAGCTCCAGAGATCAATTTTTATGGTTTTTGTAGTCATGAAGAAACTAATATGCTAGATTGATATATTTTGGGCGAATCTCTAAGCTTCATTATGCTCCCTATTATGTGCGTTGAATAATAAAAATAGATTTTAAGAAAATAAGCTCGTGCCCACGCACGCCACAGCCTCTGTTCGTCAGCAGTAAAGCCTCTTTCTTTTCCTCACAGGAGTTAACGAGAATCAGTGGAGGCGCAGACCGATGACATTAAACGTTGTAAAAGCTTCATAGCCACTCTTTCTCTTTTCTAGTAGAGCATGCAAAACAAGGATAAGAAACAGCTGCAAATTGTTGATTATTGTGGGGACGACTGATCTGGCTGGATCTGAGCCGCTTCTAATTTATTTTAAGGCTCGCCAACTGCTCAGTTTACAATGTAGTGCTGATAGTACACGCCAAACCTTTCACCCATTGAGACTAATGAACGAGGAATGTTTTGTAAATTCGGCTTCCTCTGCTGGTGCCTGCCTGCATTGCCAATTGATCGCCTTCGCGATCTTTTATGATTTCGCGTTAGAGATCTGATCTGACCTACGCTTCGATATTGTGCAAGGCCAGCACTGCATTTTGGTCAGATTTACTCAAAACTTGCTTCCCTTATAGCTGAAGCTATTGCTATTTGAATTTAACCCCCATCACTTTAGCCACTAATTTGGCCGGACGATAAATCTGAATTACCATCGCTCTTTCCTACTTGGCAATACCAGCGCGCTGCATAAACAGATCTTTGCTACTCTAAACCGGACTGATTCAGAATAATTAGTTTCATGAGGGAGAGACCCTGTTGGCCAAGATGGAGATCCAGCAATGCTATTTTGCGAGAGACTGGATGCGAAGATTAATGCTGCTATGCAAGCTTTTTGGTAGCCCACTTTGTAAATGCAAACCCGTTCTAAGTTAGCCCTTTGTATTCTTAGGCGCAATTTAGATAGCTGCTGTACTTGACCTTCGTTCGAAAATTGCGGTATCAGACTCAGCTCAAAGCGCAATTTCTCTTTGGTAGGCTTCTCATTTTCCAAAAAAATGAATGCATAGAGCTACAAGGAAGTTATATTCTAGTAGCGTTAGAAAAAAGTAGAAAGAAGTGCAGTAAAGAAATACTTCTGTTTGCTCGCTGTAGTTGGTTGGTTAGTTATGGAGACGCTTAACATTACAAGATATCTTTTTTTGATACCGTAATACACATTCGGCCTCTTCAAAACACCTTGTAACTCGTTATTTACGCCCAGAAGTCAGATGACTAATAACAATAAACAGTATCTATTCAACACAAAAACCAAACGTAGCCTTTTGAGCTACCGAGTGCTCGCAGGAATTACCCTCATGAACAATATTATGATACATCTCAAGGTCACGAGACACAGACGCGCAGCGACAAATGCGGCTCAAATTGACAGCCAGTTGTTACTATTTTGGAGTGCAATGAACGGATAGAAGGGCTGAACTCCGTACATGAATAGCCGCTTTATCGCGTAGGCTGTACATCCTTCTGGGTTAGCCGTTTGCTCCCTTTATTGAGCTCTAACCTCCTTCTCGTTTCCGCTCTTCACGCAACTTCTAATTGTTCTATAACTTGAGCTATGGGACGCTTTCAAAGCTGGATAGGATCGAGCAAATCTTCAAAAAATCGGAACTCTATTGTTGTCCCACAGCCTCCAACGGGCGCTTTTCGCCCTCTGCCTTCAACGACTCCACTTCAGATACCGGGACAGCAACCTCAAGAAAACAGGCCTACGTCAAAGCCGACTGAAAGCTACAACTCAAACAAAATTGCACGAGAAGTGCCGTCTAATCTACCCGATGAAACGGCGCTAGGGAAAAGAGCTGTCAGGGGAACACATCTCATCGTCGGCATAGATTTTGGCACCACAAACTCTGGTATTGCATGTAAGTTTGTTCCGGCTTATTATCTCTATGTTTTAGGACTGACTGGTATCCGCAGTTGCTTATGTAACCGGACCGAAAGAGTCTGACATTGTTGAAGAGACAATTTCAGAATGGCCAGGTCTTGCCAATAACTCACGGTTCAAAATCCCTTCTGTTGTGTTTTACAATAATGCTGGGGAGGTAGTAGGATGGGGAGCTGATACACAGAATGCGGTAAATCTTGCTGGTGGTTTCAAACCGGGTATTATCAAGGTGCGCTTTTCTTGTAGCAGCGATATGACTGTGCTTGACCCTTGTGAGCTGACCTTCTACTACAGGCTGAACTATTTAAATTACATTTACAAAGCTCTGGCACATATCTTGACAACACACGCAAATATCCGCTTCCTCCTAATAAGACAGCTCTGGAGGTGACGTCAGACTATTTAGTGAAGCTTCGAGAGGCAATGACCAAAGAGCTAATCAAGAAATTTGGTACCGATTTATTTCGAAAAGAAGAGAATAGCATAAGATATTTCCTCACTGTACCAGCTATTTGGAATGATTCTGGAAAGGCAATTACTCGCCAGGCTGCGGTGCGGGCGGGGTTTGTGAATGACCCTAATGATCGACGACTCTCGCTGATTACTGAACCTGAAGCGGCGGCGATTTTTTGCTCCAAAAAGGGTATCATGGATCTCAAAGTAAATGACGCCTTTTTGGTAGTGGACTGCGGTGGTGGAACAGTTGACTTGATTGCATACGAGGTTGAGAGTGCTGATCCTTTTGCAGTCCACGAATGCACGCCTGGTACTGGCGATGTCTGCGGATCCACAGCTATCGATGCTGCTTTTATGCAACTTGTGCTGGCTAAATTAGCCCGTCTGGGGCCAGCCGAGGATGAGACTGCTACCAAAATGCGCAACGCTAAGATTCGCCGGAAATGCAAAGATAGCTTCGATGCTATCAAATCAAAATTCTCTGAAAGAGTGCCTGATTATGAAGTTGAAATTGGCTCAAACTATGACAATCCGGCTCTTGGTTTTGTGGATGAGTATCTAATATTTCATATGGATGAGATTCGAACAGTTTTTGAGCCTACAATCACTCGTATTGTGCAGCTTGTTCGTCAACAAATCGAGTCTGTAGAGCGATTAAATAAGCCTTTAGAGGCTATTCTGCTCGTGGGAGGCTTCGGAGCGTCAACCTATTTATATGACCAGCTCAGAGTCCAACTCCCGAAACATTATGCAGCTCGACTTCGCAGACCCATCGATGCAGTGGCAGCGATCGTGCGAGGTGCCGTCTATACTGGTATTTACGAAAGCACGCTAACATCTCGGCTTTCTCGGCTTCATTACCTTATTGCAACAATGCAGGAGTTTGATCCTACTATCCATCCTTTAGAGTATAGAACCAAGGCTTTGGATGGATCTTACAAATGTATGAATACGGCGGATGCTCTCGTCAGAAAAGGAGATCGTATTAAAGTTGGTGAGCCAATAATACTACCGTTTTTTCGTCAGGTTCCTGCTACCGCGCTTACTCGTCTGGTATTCAATGATGCGATATACACAAGTGCAGATGACAAGATGCCTCTATTTGTAAATTCTCCTGGTGTCGAGAGATTAGCAACTTTAGAAATCGACCTTACATCCATCGATCCTTCTAATTTTGAATCCAGCATGTCCAATGGTACCGTCTTTTATCGCATCAACTTTCAAATACATCTAATAATGGAAGGAGGCAATGAGCTTAGAGCTGAATGGGTATTCAGAGATCGAATCATGAATATTGTAAATGTCCGCTTCGCTTGATTATGCCATTTACTTTTTTTTTACTGGATTTAAAATACGCACTGTTACATTTAATTCTTTTTGTATACGCTTGTTTAGTTACTGCATGTTCCAAGGCAATATTTTTGCTCTATTAATACAAATCATATTTCATGTCGTGATGTAAGCTCAATCAGCAAGACACATTGGCGAAAAACAAAATGCACAAGACAAGTCAACCCACTCTAAAATAAACTAGTAACCCAAGTTTTACTTAATAGACTGAAGCGATTTTGAACAAAGAGAAATTTTTAATATCCACGACCAAATCATCACAGTTTCCAAAAATTAGAAAAAGTTTCTAGAGCAGGCTGAAGTCATTTGATGATCTCAGACCGCCAGATGTAGGAGGAGTCGGGCTAAAGCTCGCACCTGAGTTGGATAAGCTTGAAGCTTGGGTGAATGGGTTATTGGATTTTTTAGCATTAGAATCCTGGGAGATATGGGGAGCGGGATTTTGTTGGCCATTAAAAACAGACTCATTTTGAGCAATGGGCTGACCTGGTGTTTGAAACGGTAGGTTATAGGCATTTTGAAGAAATCCTGTAGGCATAGTTTGCTGCGGACCAGACGAAGAAAACATAGGGCCAGCAGAACTATAACCCAATTGCGGATACTCTGCACTAGAAGACTGATTATATGGACTAGCCGTCGAGCTTCCGACCACAGAGCTAGTAGGGTTTCCAAAAATACTCGGAGGAGGCATTCGATAATCTGAACCGGCAGAAGAAAAGCTTTGCAATTGAGAAGATGGCGAGGAAGTACTATGCGGTTGATGGGAGCCATATTGGGCGGAGAAAGGTGATTGGTTATTTCTATCAAAAGGTGGTTGAGCGAACGGAGAATTAGAAGCAAACGGAGTATCCTGTGTTAAAACAGGAAAGCCTGATTGAGACTGCGAAAACGGAGAATGAGTATCACCATTTGCTCTAGGTGGGTTCTCCACAGCATTATAGGTAAAAGGGGAGTTTGAGTGACTATCTAGCGGCGGAGAAAAACCAGTAAAGGGCGACAATGACGAATTTAACGACTGTGTCGTATTGTGCTGCATAGTTCCCAATTGTGACTGAGAAGTTGGAACTCGCTGTTGCTTCTGAGGTTGATATCCTTGTTCTGAGGTGTTTGTCGTTGATATGTCGGCACCTGAAGCCGAAGTTCCAAAAATATCAATCAGTAGATCAGTGTTATTGACCGGAGTCGACTGAATCGCTTGTTGTTGGCCTGTTGGAAATGGACTTTGAAATGGTGGCTGATAGCCAGTATTCTGTGAATATACGGGAGCTGTTGGCTGTGGCTGATGAAATTGCCCTGCCGATCTTTGGGCTTCATAGTAGTCACGCTGCTGCTGACGACGAGCCTCCTCCTCGCTCAACTTTAGTGCTCGAGCTAAGTCCTCGTCCTCATCAGATATAGTTTCGCGCTCCCGTCGTCTAGACTCTTCTTCCATCGCTGTCAACTTACTCTCCGCAATAGCTTGCCTCATTTCTGGATCTAATTGAGAGTTGCCATTTGCATCTATAGCAACCGAGCGGGCGTCCACACCAATGCCGTAAGGGTCAAGACTGTCATTTCTAGAGGGGTTTTCAAGTTGATTCAATCGTTCGGGTCGACTAGCACCCATAATATCATTGTTCATTCGGCCACTGTTGATTCTACTATGCATGTGACTCCTGTTTGAGCGTTCATCGCGGATTCGTTCGTCATCATTCAGTAACCCCGTCAGATCCTTGGCCTTTGCGCGCACTGTTCGTTTCTTGCTGTCAGAAAAACCCAACAAATAAGCTTGATACTACTTACCATTTGCCCCTTGATCTTTGTTTTCTTCGTCAATATAAATGAATTCTCGAAGAGTTCGAATGATGTAGATATTTTCCTTCGCCCATCCAACAACATTCTCTGATCCAGAGTGTATAAGATAATCCAATAGTACCAAAGCCTTTCACAGACATAGTCAGCACAATATAGCCACAATAAAATGCCCGCTTTTTTATATCATACCTTTAGTACGTGGCGCCAATTTTTGCCCTTATCGTTAAGCCGTCGGTCAATCATCTCCATTATTTCCAGAAAACATGAACTGCAAGTCAATTGTGAATTAATGCGAAGATCTATAAGAAGTATAATCAGTTGGGAATAAAGTGAACTTACGGATCATAGGTAAGCTGAGATATTTCATCCATTTCAGACGAGCTAGGTCCCCAAGGATCATTGCTGGTAGCTAAGCCACAGTCTTGTCAGAAATTCATTTCAGAAGCTAAAAATGAAAGTCTTTACATCATGGTTAGCACAGATTCAGACATACCATTGCGCACTTTGACTTGATTTATAGTATAGCCGTTCGTCACATTTTTGATGGAGCGTATGATAGATTTAGACATTCTGTACTCTAAACCTGGTTATTTCAGCTTCAGCAGCAAAAATTAAGAAGTACAACACAAAACTTCAGAAAAGTAGGTCAGAAACAAAACAACAAATTCTTGATTCCTTGTACAAAGCTGAAATTAGAGAGGGTGAGGTGTATGAGTGGATCCGGGCTCTCTCGGAAATGACAGAGCGACGGCGATGACGTTTGCGGCTCAGTCGCCCACGCATCGTCTCATTTATGCTGAAAGCTGGAACGTCACCGTTGGTTGGTACTCAGTTCGTCAACCAATCTCTCTTGTTCGCACACATCGCACTATATCTTTGGACACTTTCTCCGAGTTGTTAGAATAATAATGTCGAAATCAATTGTGCGCTCTATTAAGAACGTAACAAGTGGCTATACCACTTCCCAGGTTAAAGTACGAAATGGTAAGCACATCCCTTGTTAATTGCGGGTCTAGTCATCAAATGCTAACTTCTCCTGATAGCTACGAGTAACGATGCATGGGGCCCTAGCGGAGTAGAAATGGACGAAATTGCTCAACTCACTTATGACTCGTAAGATTCTGATTGCCTGATCTCCCAAACAATTCTGCTGGCTCCTATATACGTATTAACACAAAATCACATGGCAGCGAACAATTATTCGAGATCATGGAGATTATCGATCGCCGATTAAATGACAAGGGCAAGAATTGGCGTCACGTTTTAAAGGTAGGGGATTACTCCTGAATCATCACGCTGATTGAGCAGCAAGCTAACCTGGAACTAGGCCTTGATCCTTCTCGACTACTGTCTTCATGTCGGCTCCGAGAATGTAGTTCGATGGTCGAAAGATAATCTCTATATTATTAAAACTCTTCGAGAATTTCAGTACATTGATGAAGAGGATCATGACCAAGGTTTAACCAGTAGGTTTCAGGAAGATATATCCATAGCCTATATACGCTACTAACATTAAATCACTTTTAGTCCGAACCAAAGCTAAAGACTTAACTTCTTTGCTTCACGACGATGATCGAATTCGTACGGAAAGAGCAAACCGGAATATTATGCGGGAACGGCTTGTGAGAACTGATGATGTCATAAACCACGAGAGTAGTCGGAGACGTCGAGATGATAGTGGACGCAACACACCCCGGTCTGGAGGACGATCCCGGCGCAATACTGTAGAAGGCCGCTCTACTCGCGAGGAGACTGACCTTAGACGAGCCATCGAAGAAAGTAAAGAGAGCGCTAGGAAAGATGAGCAGCGACGACTAGCGCGCGCCTCAGGCGAAAAAGGATATGACACTGACGGTCCAGCTTCTCTCAGGCATGAGCAGAGCGGCATGGGAGCAAGGCCTATAGCTCAACGGCAAGATTCAGCACCGAACCTAATTGAACTCGAGGATCCGCAAATATTACTGCAACAGCAGCAGCAGCAGCAGCAACAGTATCTCCCTGTGATAAATACCGGAGTCATCTCTCCACAGTATACTGGTTCAGTTGGAACGTTATCTCCAGCAGGAGCTATTTCTCCTCTTGGAGCTGTTTCTCCTCAATATACAGGAATGCCTCAACAGATAACTGGCTATCAGCAGCAGATTCCACAAGGTTATCAGCTGCAGGTTCCACAAGGTTATCAGCAATTCGCGCAACCAACGGGGTTGCAGATGCCTCAGCAAACGGGAGTGATTCCTGAACAGACAGGTATGATACAGCAGCCGACAGGGTTTGGCCAAGCGCAACAGCCACAGCAGTATCGGCCGTCACCGTTGGCCTCAGATTTTACTGGAATCGGCTTCGGAGGATATTCTAGCCAACAACAGCAGCCTAATGCAATGCAATTACCACAGATGGCTATGCAGAATAAACCTATTTCGCAGCCGCTTTCCTCGCAATCTACGGGAATGCTTCAGCAGGTATCCTCTTATCAACCCGCCGTCAGTTCTCCGCTCGCCTCGCAACCCACCGGGCGGAACAATCCATTTCGACAAGCGTAAGAAATGATCACTTGTCGAAATGGATGTACAATTACGTTGTGTATGAATTTTGTAATTTTGGACTTTATTTATATTTTCAGGGGTAGTTGTTACAATAGAGAATGAGCTTCTTATTTTTCGTAATTATTGATATGCATATAAGCCACGAGTGGCGTGTGCCTTATTTTGTTCACCGTTTAACAGTGCGTCTCAGATGATAAATTTTATAAACTGTAAAACAGGGGTTTAGTGGGGTTTAGTAGGGTTTAGTAGGGTTTAGTAGGGTTTAGTAGGGTTTAGTAGGGTTTAGTAGGGTTTAGTAGGGTTTAGTAGGGTTTAGTAGGGT